>NC_081407.1:892910031-893200031 GCF_030272615.1 Cryptomeria japonica | reverse complement strand
GCCCTCCTGAAAACCCTCGGCTGCCATGGATTAATCCGGTTTGCCTTGCAACCTAAAACATTAAACCCTAACTTAGTTAGGGTGAATAAGTAAGTAAATAAGAGAGAAGTATGTAAAGACAAGTTATCTTTTTTTAAAAAAAAAACGAAAGAGTGAAACCCTAAATAGGGTATAAAAGAATTAAATAATATAATAGAGGGCTTTTTTAATAAAAATTTGTAATAAAAGTGAGTGGGAAAATACCATTTTAATAGAGTTAGATTTATGAGGTTCAGGGATCATTTAAATCTTTTAGGGAATTTGTTTTCATAGGAAATACGTTTTAAAATGAAATATTTTAATGGATGTTATGAGATGGTTATTTTATTTTTTAAAGAAGGGTATTTTAATCATAAATGATTATTTAAATTCTTAAGGTGGTAATTTAATTGTGTTTGTTTATTAAAAATCTTTTAAGGGGATCAATGGTCAATAAAGGAAGTTTAATTTTCTAAGCCAACTTATTAATGTTAATGTGACGACGTTGGAGACGTTTCAATATTTGCCTATTTAATTATTATTTATACAATGCATTGTATACATGACCGATTTAATTAATTTTGGAGTTATTTAAATAATTAAGGGATTAATAATTAACTCATGATATAATTAAAATCAAAGTTTGACTTGGGCGAGTTAATTAGTTATCGAGGTGGTGATGACTTTATAGGGTTAAATTACTTAGTTAAATAATGGATATTAATTAAAGTAATTTGTATTAATGTTATTTTAGTTGATTTTGGAATATTTAAATATTTTAAAATGTAATTAAAATTGGAGGATCTTTTGGACGAATTTAATTAATATATAAAAAAATTTATCCTTATAAAATTAATTTATTTTGCTTTTGTTTATGGGAGTTATTGTTACGTAAATTAAAACCTATTTTGATCGCTTAGGAGTTTGAGATACGACCTAAGTCCTCTAGTTAGATTTTAGTGCATCTCTCACTTTAGAAACCCATTCTTAATGTCAATTAAGATTTCTTTTAAGTGAAACTTAGTAAGTTGTCACATCTAATTAAATGCAGGTCACAAGTAATTAAGTGTTTAAAAAAAAGTAAAAAAAAAAAATTGTTGTTGTGTTTTTGCCTAAAAGTTTGAGCATGACATTTTGGTATCAAATCCCTAGGTTCATACATTGGAGAACATGGGCTAGATTCATAACTTAGTCTATTCAAACTATGACTTTGGAATATAACACCTAGGTGAAAACTTGCAAAATAACGAAGTGAGACATAAATGAATTGTTTTTAACCAAATGATCAATATATATCAATTGAGGGGGTTCCAAGGGTCACCAAAAGCGCTGAGATTCAAAACTCATTAGTCATAATGGTTATGGCATGATAAGACCCCAAAGACTGAAAATTTCAAAAATATTTATATATGAATATATTTTTGATGTTTCATAATTGAATTTAGATCACTAGTAAATATAAGGTTGCCATTCAATAAGGACCTAGATGCAACAATTGTACCTAGTTAAATCAAGTATGAAGAGTTAATTCTACAATAGAATACTCCTAAGAGTAACTAAGGCAATACCATCAGTTAGGATGTTTTCTTGACATGGCAAGTCAAGAAAGATAGATAGACAAGAGATGAAGGCACAATAAGATAGTCAATTGAGATAGCGATAGTTCTAGTTAACATTTAAATCTATGCAAAATTGTGGTGGTTTGGAAACCATGAATGCCATGTAAGGCACTAGTGAGGAGCGAGTTAAGAGGTACCTATAAATTTGGGGCATACAAATTAACCTATCCTAATGGATAGGTACCTTAAGCACATAGCCATACTAGGTTACTCTTTTTGAGAATCATCGAATTGGGGAATTCTCATATCAATGCAAAGAAGCTAGTGGTGGATAACTTTGAGGATGAGGGCTGAAATGGTGAATGACAATCTCCTTGATAAATTAACCCTAGTAATACTATAAATAAAATGAAATGAGAAGAAAGGAGACGTGAACCTCTTTGGATTAAATCACATAATCACAAATGAATCCTAAGTCCTTTCATAGTTATGTCCTATAATTGGGGGATCAAGGAAAGTAAAGTCACAACTAGTTCCTTTATGGGAAGATAATTTTGAAAGGACTAAGTAAATGGTGAAGAGAGTAGAGATGGTTTTGAAATCATGCAGAATCCCTACTAAAGTACAAGGAGTGTAGATGAATCATGATTAGATAATCAGGTAATGAGTAACTTACACAAATTCAACACCTAAAGAGAAAGTGCAACCCAATCATGACTAGTAACTAGATACATGTCAGTTTGGAACATTGTTACTAATTTGGCACAACCGAAGGAGGTTTGCAAAATTATGGCATTGGAGTGAGAAAGCTAAAAAAAAACATTAGGTATGGATGAGTCAACATACAAATTGGATAAAGCATATGGAAGGAGATAGTATGACAGTAAAATTAGTACCAACGTTTTATTAAGGACTAGTTGGCAGTGTAATATGTTGTTCGAATGCAAGGATTTATGAGGAGAATGCTAAAAAGCCTATTTATGTGGTTAGCTAAGGGAGAAATTGAAAATTATGGGAGTCTTGAGACATTGGTAATTATTGTACACCTTTATGTTATGCAGTAATGGGGTAACTTGATATTATGATAATAAGGTGATTTTATTGGACTAAAGATAATCAAAAGTTGTGATATGTCGTGGTTGGCTAGCAAGTAAATATAAAATAAGAAATATGGAAAATGATAATTTCCTTTTTATTAAAATTTAATTAAAAGGTGGGTGTTGGTTTCTATGCTTGTCACTTCTCGAGTGCGCACCCCCTTGTTCTTATAGTTACATAAGTGGAGCAGGTAAGAATAAGTCAAATTTCCACGTCACTAAAGAAGGAACATGGTATGCATGATAGTAGGAAATTAGTTTCCAAGCATTAATGCTTGTACTTGGCGATTGTTCCACCCTTGGGTTGTTCTTAACCATAATTGTCAGTAATTTGGCATCAAGATCCTACTTAATGGGAACAAATTGATGATTAGATATGAAGATGTAAGGAGCTAGCAAAAGGTTCTAAGAGAACACATGATGTCCCTAGTGAAATTATATTATTGCATTATACTAAACCTAAGTGGTTCTAAGTATACAAGTATGAATTTTGTACCCAACTATCGATCCCATTAGTAAGTGAAAAATATAAGTATCAATACACGAGTTACCATGTATCATTGAACCAAAGATTTAACATATTAAGATTGATGCTCTGTAAAAAGGAATGGATGTTAGGAAGACAAACACAAACACACAAGAAACAAAAAACATTAGTGTTAATGTTAGAAATCACAAATTAAAAACTATCTTAAGCAAGCATATCAAGAGAGGCACTACACACAAAACATAAAGCTTAATGAAACTAAGAAATGCAATAAGACATCTCCAAATTCCCTCCACCATGTTTGTAGCTACTCCTCCCTTGTTCCTCTCCTCTCCAAGTTCCCAAATGAGTGTAGTTCTTAGCTTTTAGCACTAGCCATGGATGCCATATGGAGATTCAAGATGGTTGGATGTGATAAACAAATGCTATGCAAGTGTAGATAGTGATGCTATGAAAAAGCTCTATGCTAATACCAATATAGTAATAATACTCTAATGCTTCCTTCTTTTGCTTGAGGATAAGGGTTCTATTTATAGAAGAAATGGGGAAATGAAGGGTTAAGATTGAGCAATCTTAACAAGGGTTAGGATTGAAAGATATTCAATCCATGTGAGATTTTTAACCCAATCCCATGTTGACAAGTGTCAGCATGAGGAGGCTTGAGAGGAGAGATAAGGAACATTAAATGCTTGAGGGGACATGATGGTTACCCTAGGGGGTTGGGTTAGGGTTAGGTTAATGGATATTCCTTTTATCCAAGGGATAAATGAATGTGCAAGGGTTAAATGGTTACCCTAGTCAAAGAAATAAATGCTTTGAAGAGACCCATGAGTCAAAAGGATGGTAAAGTTAGAGGAAAGTCTTTAACCAAAGGTAAAAGGTGAGTTAACCATAAATGGTTATGTAAGAGCCTTTAATGGTTTGGAAGACTTTAGAGGTTAACCATTTGAAGACATAAAACCTTTAATGGTTATTGAAGACTTTGAAGGTTTTTGAGAAGTGACTTCCTTTTATTTAGGAATGTGACAATGATTAGGATAGGATTAGGCTAATTAGAAGGAGTTAGAAGAATCTAGAAGGGATTTAGGCATGCAAGTGGATTTTGTAGGAGAATGCAAGTGGGAGGAATTTTTTCAATTAAAATAAAATCATTTATTTCAATTAAATGGTGTAGCTTGCATTTGGATAGATATTTAAATAAATATTTATTTATTTAAATGTGAATGTGAATTTTGGATTTTATTTAAATAAATCTTAATTTATTTATATGAGAAAAAGGAATATAAAGCATTAAATGCTTGAAGACTTTGAGGGAAACTATTAAAAGCTTAAGAAGACTTTAGAAGGACGCCATTAAGTTTGAAGACTTTAAGGGAAGCCATTAAAGGTTTCAAGTGGGTGAGGATAAATAAGATTTTAAATAAATAATTTACTTATTTAAAATAGTTGTGCAACTTGCATTTGTAGGAAAATGCAAGTGGGTGGAGGATAAAGGTGATTTAAATAAATGTTAATTTATTTAAATGCGAGAGATGGGATTTTGGGGGATTTAAATAAATATTAATTTATTTAAATGTGAGAGAAGATTTAATTAAAAAAATATGATTTATTTATTTATTGAGTTTGGAGACTTTAAGGGAAACCATTAAAGGCTTGAGAAGACTCTAGAAGGAAGCCATTAAGTTTGAAGACTTTAAGGGAAGCCACTAAAGGTTTCAAGTGGGTGAGGATAAATAGGATTTTAAATAAATAATTTACTTATTTAAAATAGTTGTGCAACTTGCATTTGTAGGAAAATGCAAGTGGGTGGAGGATAAAGGTGATTTAAATAAATGTTAGTTTATTTAAACGTGAGAGATGAGATTTTGGGGGATTTAAATAAATATTCATTTATTTAAATGTGAGAGAAGATTTAATTAACCAAATATGATTTATTTATTTATTTAATGGTCTCAATTTGGTTAAGTGAATTAAATCAAATAAATCAAATAATTTATTTAATTAATAGGAGAAGAGGGTTAAGATGAATTAATTAAATATTAATTTAATTAATTATTGATTGATGGTTAAATAATCAAATAAATACTAAATATTCATTTAATTAAGTGGACAGATTTATGTGTCTACATTTGCCCCTCTTTGAGACGGTGCGGTTTTATCACATCGTTCCAAAGAAAGAAAGATAGGTATGAGAAATATGCCCCATAAATGTTAATTTAGTGGGTGATATGCCCCCTCGAGAGATGGGCCAATTTTTTTTCTTCAAGAAATCGGGCAATCTCTTGAAAAAGAGAAAGAAGTGGAGGGGAGATGGAATAGAAGAATTTAGCAATGATGGGGAAAGAGTGGAAGAAATCAGAGTGAAATAGAGAAACAACAAGCTAGTGAGTACCCGTAGGTCATGCAGGAGATTCGGTGCAAATGTGGTGTTTGTGCTTTTGATTGATACTATACAACTGATCAAAATTGGTTGAACAATTTGGTGCAATTGGTTTAATTGCCCCGGTTGAGTCAAAGCATTATAGTTGATGTTAGTTGTTTGCTTGGACAAGATAAAGTCTGAGTATGTGAATCAAAGTGACCTGTTGGTGACTTAGACAATTGATGTAATAGTCCGATGAAGTCAAGGTATATGAAGCAAAATACTTGTTGAGACTTAGACAATTGATGTAATTGTCCATTTGGATTGTGTTTGATTGGTTGATCAATTGATAGTGTGTGCATTGTGATGGATGGTTGTGGTGAATCATAGCAGCCCCATTAAGACTAGGTCATTATGATAAATGCTTGTTGTAGTCTAGGATTACCATGATCGATTACCTATTGAGACCTGAAGATACTTGATCAGAGTATCTGTTGATAGTCTAGGTGTGCATGAGTCGATGTTCCTGTGCAGATAGAGTAAATTTCTTGATTTATAGGATGAATTAGGATGGGAAATGCAACCCCTCCTGATAGAGATGGACGATGATGAATGTGGCTTGATTGATTGAATGGGAAATGATGTAGAGATTATGATTATGATGACCTAGATGGGGAGGGTGGGGGGGATTCAATGTTAGATAGAATGTATGGAGGACCTAGGACTCATTCCTATGGAAGAAAATAAAAAAAATAGAGTATGCATCCATTGTCATTACTATGTATGAATGATATGCAGCTATTATGAATTTATGGATAGATGGAATGCAATATATATAGATGAGATGAAATGATGATCCATAGTGCGTTATTTTTCATCATTGAGCAATGGTAGTATCAATCTTGGATGAGGCAATAGGAACCAAGTTTGGAGCATTGCACCTATAAGCAAGCAACATAAATAAAGAATATGGACCCTCCATAATGGTTCATGCTCATATGGTCAAGGTATACACTATAGTCAGCAAGCCGTCATGATCCATGACTATATTTCGCATAAGATCACGTAGCTTAGTGAACTTCCCACGTAGACACCATTAGTACATGCCCCAGAACTTCATTGGAATAATTCGCAGGAGATAAACAAACAATATTTAGGAACCATCCCGACTACTCTAATCACTTGTGGATATCCTGGAGTAGCGTAGGAACATGATATAAATGAATAAATAACTTTATCAAAATGACCAAGTACTTGATAGATTAAACAAAATTTTCTTGTCAAAGAAAATGTTATCATGTCTTTGTTTTGGTAAGGAAGGATGCATCCTTGTTAAGACAATTGTGTGTCGATGTTGATTGTTTGGTTGATTTTGATAGGTGATCATTGTTTGAGTATCTCAAAATGTTTTTTTGATAATCTGCTTTGATGCGTATGAATAAAGGATTTTTATATGGTGCCATATTTTTGGTTGGTTTTGTGAATGTTTTTAAATTTTGCAAGTTGTTTTGAATGTTTTTGAATTTTGCGAGATAGTTTTGAATAAAAAACTTAATGAAATTATAAGTAATGTATAATCCACTTCCATCAATAGGTTAAAGGCATTGCCCCCATTTTAGACATGACCATGAAAAAGCAAGATGCAAGACGCATGAAGTACTATCCTTGATTGCAGATCAATAACAAGCCATGGTTTGAATGATGGATGAGTGGATGCAATGAATGTGATCGCAACAAGTCTGAAAGACAATGGAGCCATAGCCTTTACAAGTAACGCTTGTTTGCCAGGTTTTCACCATCGTACTTACCCAAGGTGCCACCAGAGTGGTTGTTCACCATTTGGATGCATGCCTTTTCTTTATTATATTGATTTTTTGTATTTTCTTTAGGATATTTATCTGAATGTTTTTTGGTATTTTTCTGATATTTATGTGAGCCTGATGCCCAGTACAACTTATGTATGAAACCGTTTGAGATGCATGTTGTTGATAGGATCTACTAGCAGTTCTCCTTCTGAAGTAGCCAACTGATATGCACAGACCCAAATACAACAGTGATAACATATGGACCTAGCTAGTTTGATTCAAACTATCCCTGACGTTCTTTGTTTAGCTGGTTACAAGGATTCTATGAGAACAAGATCACCTACCTCAAATGTTCATGGTCTAACTCGATAATTATAGCTTCTGCTCATTCACTGCTGATAGGTTTTGAGGTGGTTGTATGCAGCTTGTCGCCTTTCATTTAAGTAGTTCCAAGTCTTGAAGACATGAGACTTGGTATGATTCATCATCTATCAGATTATGCAAGGAAACCCGTATAGATGGTATCTCGACCTCAATAGGAAGGATGGCTTCCACACCATAGACCAGTGAGTAGGGAGTTGCACTTGTAGGGGTTCGAATGCTAGTTAGATATGCCCATAGTGCTGGATTTAATTAAACGTGCCAATCATGGTCGACATCATTGATTGTCTCCTTGAGGATTCTCAATTTGTTCTTGTTCGATGCTTTGGCCCGACCATTTCCTTGTGGGTAATAGGGAGTGGAAAAGCGGTGTTGGATGTGAAATTTCTCACAGAGCTCATGGACATCTTGATTTTTTAAAGAAAGCCCATTTTTTGTGATGATGGACATGGATACACCATACCAGCAAATGATGTAATTAACGATGAATGAGGCGATCTACTTGCCAGTGACTTGGGTAAGTGGAATAGCTTCGATCCACTTTCTGAAGTATTCGGTGGTGGTAATAATGAATTTATGGTCATTGGATGAAGATGGATGAATTTTACCCACAAGGTCAAGTCCCTATTGACAAAAGGGCCATGGTATTGTGATTAGTTGCAATTCCTGTGTTGGTGCATGTATCAGGTCTCCATGAGCTTGGCATTTCTTGCATTTTCTGACAAAATAGTAGGAGTCTTTTTCCATGGATGGCCAATAGTATCCACCGCGCATGATCTTATTTGCTAAGGAAGGAATGCTTGAGTGAGTCCCACAAATTACTTCATGTACCTTTTCCAAGGCCTTTGTTGTCTCACCCTGTTCTAGACATCGAAGGAGAGTACCATCAAGACTACGTAGGTAGAGGGTTTCAGCGATGATGGTGTATCGAGCGGTTTGGTGAATGAAGGTTTTGCGTTGGTTATTTGATTGGTTAGGAGGAAGTGTGTGATTGTGAAGGTAGGTGTAGAACTCACTGTACCATGGGGATTCGGAACCAACAAGGTGACATATTATCTCAGATTCTGGGATATCATAAATGGGAATCCAAAGCCGTTCTACCAAGAACTCATAGCATGTTGAATTCTGCAGAAGATCTAAGAGATGCAATGGTAGCCATGGCGTTAGTAGCTCAATTATGATCTTTGGGGATCTGCTCAAAGGTGATAGTCATAAATGATGCTTTTAAAATGTCCACCACTTTCCTGTATGACATGAGTCTATCATATTTGGTCTGATATTCATTTGCGACTTGTCGGATAACCAGTTGGGAGTCTCTATATACCTGTAGCTCTTTCAATTTCCATTGTATGGCTAATATGAGTCTTATGATCAAGGCCTCATATTCTGCTATGTTGTTTGTACATGGAAAAGTTAGCCTATAAGACTTCGAGATGCTGCCACCTTGAGGTGTGATAAACAAAATGCCCGCCCCCGAGCCATGCCTAATATATGAACCATCAAAGTATAATTTCCATGGTTGTACTACTGTGATCATGAATATCTCTTCATCTGGAAAATTGGAAATAAGAGGATGATCGCCTATGAGTAGTGCATCGACCAACTGATCTGCAATAACTTGCCCCTTGATAGCCTTACGGTCCACATACTCGATGTCAAATTCACTCAGAATCATCACCCATTTAGACAAACGACCTGTTAATGCTACTTTGCTGAGTAAGTACTTTAGTGGATTGATCTTTGTAATGAGTTGTACTTTAAGTGTTAACATGTAGTGCCTTAGTTTAGTGGCTGCCAAGATTACTGCTAGGCAAGATCGCTCAATAGGTGTGTAATTGAGTTCATAGCTGACCAATGTGCGAGAGATATAGTATACAACACACTCTTTCCCTTCTGCATTATGTTGAGCTAGTAGCACTCCCAATGCTGTATTTGTTGCTGAAATATAGAGAAATAGAGATCTACTTGGATCTGGTGGGATCAACAATGGTGTATTTATGAGATAGTCCTTAAGTATATGGAATGCTTGCTGGCATCTGGCATCCCACTGAAAGTGGATGTTTTTGTGTAACAGATGTGTAAATGGATGACACTTATCTACAAGTTGTGCAATGAATATTTGGATGGATTGTAGCCACCCTTGTAATGTCCTTAGCTAATTGATGTTCTTTGGAGGTGGCATGTCCATGATTGCTTTGACCTTTGCAGGATCGACCTCAATGCCTTTACTTGAGACAATGTATCCTAGCAGCTTCCTCGAGGTTACTCCAAAGACACATTTCTTTGGGTTGAGTCGAACATGATATTGTTCCAGTCTGTCAAATATTTTCTCTAATATTACTAGATGACCTTCTCTTGTTAATGATTTTGCCAATAAGTCATCAACATAATCTTCCATTATGGTATGCATCATATCATGAAAGATGGTGGTCATTTCTGTTTGATAGGTTGCCCCTGCATTCTTTAGACCAAAAGGCATTATATTCCAACAGTATGTTCCCCATGGCCATGTGAAGGCCATCTTATGGTCATCCTCTGGTGCGATCTTTATCTGATTGTACCTTGAAAAGCCATCCATAAGAGAAAGCATGGCATGTCCTGCTGTTAGGTCCATGATCATATCAATGTTTGGTAGGGGGAAGTCATCTTTAGGACATGCCTTGTTTAGATCCCTAAAGTCAGTACAGATATAGATGCCCCCATTTGGTTTGCCAATAGGTACAATATTGGATATCCAATCTGCATAATCAATTGGTCTAATAAAACCAACATCCAAGAGTTTCTTATGTTCTGCTTTGACTAGTATTGCAATCTAAGGGTGCATTTCACAAAGCTTCTGTTTGATAGGCTTGACTCCTTCTACTATGATGAGGTGATGCATGACTAAATCAGGATCAAGACCAGGCATGTTTGCATATGACCATGCAAAGTTGATCTGGCGCTTCTAGAAGAATTTGACAAATTTAGGTTGTTCCTCTGGAGTTAAAAGAGATGCCAGATGTATATGGTGAGGAGTCTCAGGGGTCCCCACATTGAATTCTTTTGTCTCCTCAATGAGGATTTTTGATCATTCCTGATTTGTACTAGAAGGGAGAATGTCAAACCTTTCATGCTTAGGCACCTCAGAGAGGTTTTCACCATTGGATACGCTCTTTCTTTTTACTTTTCTTGGATCAAACAATGCCACAGTGTGGTTTTCACTGGAAGATCCATGCTTTATTGTTATATTTTTGTAGTTGAAACGTTTGGCATCCACCCCAAATTATGCTACGCTATTAAGTTCAATGGCGAATCCATCTTTGTGATCCCTTCTTGGTACGTTATCCTGTAGTTCCAAAAAGTTGATGATCACCTCATCATTTTGGAATTGGTCAAGGCATGGGGGATTGGGCTGGTTCCATTCGATGAGTTCATGATGGATAATGGGAATTACCTCATTGATCAAGTTAAGTTCATAAGATGTGTGAGTGAGGGTCAAGACGTTGTGGTGAAGGTTGTTGATGGTACTCTCCCTATCAGAATCATGTGCAGGATGTGACGTAGGGTTTGTGGAAGGTGTTTCCAAGTCAAGAACCTAAGAGGTTTTTATCTATTCTTCTCCGTAAATAGGGATTTATTTGTGAGGTGGAGGTAGTGATGCATCTTCCTCATCTGAAGTATTGAGCTATACAGAATCAAATTCCCACTCATATGAGTCAATCTCTAAGTTGCTTTCCAATATCCGATTACTATACCATATCGGGATATCCTTTGAGTTAAACACGACAAGTGTGACCGGTTGATGTACCTTTGGAGATAGAATGGTTGGTGCTGCGGGGAGGATTATTGGGATCACTGAGTCCGATACTGGGAGTATTGAAATTGTTGAATTTGTTGCTTCTAATGGAATTATTAGTGTTGTCGATACTGCTGGGGGTTCTGATATTGCTAATGGTGTTGTTGATGCGGTTGCTGCTATTGATGGAGTTGTTGGTTTGATTGGTGGGATGATATGTGTTGTGGATAGTATTGTTGGGATTCTTAGCCTCATTGGGGCAGTTGGTACAGTGCTTGGTGCTACTGATATAATCAAAGGTGGCCTATTTAGAGTTTTAGGCTGGTATAGTGGTTTGCTGGGTTTTCCTTTGAATCTGAGCTTAGGAAGGGTCTCATTTTGAAAGCCTAATCCAGTGTTATCTTTAGGCTTTAATTGTAGCTATAACAGCTCATGTCGTCCTTGCTCACAGGGTTCCAAAGCACTCTGACCATCATAGCCCATTGTTTGCATAATGGTAAGGCCTTTGCCATATTGATCTGTAGGAAGCTTAGCTTGTGGGATTTTTCATGGTGATAGGGTCTTTATAGATCCATTCTGCTAAGTCCTCATCTCTGGTCTCCTCTTCCTAGCTCTTTCCAAGGATAAAAGGTGTCAAAGTGCATGCTAGCTTGACCAGTGGTGTTTGAAGTAACCTTTGAGGTTTACCATGAGTTGTAGGGGAAGTGGGTAGTTGCCCAACACAAAAGAGTTGGCTTAGATTGTACTCCCTCAGACTTTCCTCCGCCATTTTCATTTTTTAGCTTCTCTTGCTTTGGTATAGTGGTGTTTGAATTGGAAAAAGAGGGTGGACTTACATATGATGTGGATGGGATAGATTCTGTATTATTGTGAAGGGTAATCTCTGGCTGATGGTTGATATTGTTACAATATGCAAATGGATTTGCATCGCCCATGATTGTAATTTCTATACCGTTATGAGGGAACTTGATACACTGGTGATATGTAGATGGATTGAATTGCATGGCGTGTATCCAAGGTCTTCCTAACAACAAATTATATGGAAGAGGAAGATCCAGAACTTGACATATGATGTACTTCACCATTGAACTTGACATATGATGTGCTTCACCATTGGGCCCACTCGGATTGGTAACACAATTTCTCCTTTTGATGAACACTCTGCATCATCATAGGATTTTATGGTTATCTTTTTGTAGGGATCCATTAATTCAACTGCATATCCCAATGTTGTGACCAATTGTAATGTACAGATATTTAGGCCTGCTCCATTATCGATCAAGACTCAGTTGATCCTGTGTTGGTTGATAAATTCTTCAATATGGAGTGAGGCGTTATGATGTTGTTGGAAGAATGTATTGTCACTTTCAAAGAAAGTGAGACATGGTGATGACCTCAGATTACCAACCATAGCTTGAAATTGATCTGTATTTAGATTGGGAGGGACTGACGTCTCTTGGAGAGCTTGATCCAAGATTGTTTTATGAGATGGGGATAGGCGCAAAATCTCTAAGATGGATATAAGTGCGGGCGTCTTATCTAATTGTTCCACAAGGTTATACTACTTCAGGATGGAGGTTGTGCTTTGTGGAGCTTCTTTAATGGTGATCTTGCTGTGATGCGTAACAACATTGCAGGTAGGGCTTGGATCTTTGATGGTAATGGTTGCAATTTGTTCGTTGCCATCATATAGGTGATTCACAGTGTAATTATAGGTGACTTGCATATAATTAGCTGTATCTGTGTTTCATCCTCAAGTGGAAGGACCCCTTTGATCTTGTGATGTCGAAGCAGATTCTTGAACATGATATGATCATTATTCGAGGTCCTTGGGTTGTGTCCTTCAATTTTTTATCTCTCCTCGATCAATAAGATCCCGAACAAGATCTTTCAATCTATGACAGTTACTTGTTTTATGCCCTTTCCCTTGGTATAATTCACAATGTTCATTATCCCTCCACCATGGAGGTTTGACCCGAGGTTCCTAATTAGATGTCTTTGGTAAGGTCACCAGATTTGAAGAAACCATTTGTCGTAACACTGTTTCAATAGGTTCTCCTAAGGGTGTGTATTGACGTTTTGGTTTATAATTTTGTTGTCATTGTCTTGGTTCTTCTTGCGGTGTATTGTGCCCTTGATTTGGCTGGGGAGAAACCATGTTGTTTTTAGGAGGGGGGTTTTGCCCAACAAATTGGACCACAGGTTGTGCACTCTTGATAGTCCTTGCATCTACAAATCCGTCATTGATGATTTTTTTGTTTTTATTCTAGAAGTTAGGTTTATCACTATTGAAGCGTGGACAAGGGGCATCTTTTGGTTCATTGTATATCTTGATAAGCCCCTTTTTGATGAGGGCCCATTCACATTTTAATCCCTAAGTGATCATATCATTAAAAGACTTCGTACCTTTCATGTCTAGATGGAATTCCATTTCTTCGTTCAAGTTGGAAATAAATATTTCCACTAGCTCTCGTTCAAGTAAATGAAGAGAACGTCTGCTAGACATTTGTCTCCATCGTTGCAGGAAAGCTGAAAATAGCTCCCTTGGTTTTTGCTTGGTGTTACATAGATTTGCCATGATGACATCATGTTCTATGTTGTGTGAATAATGTGCAATGAATTTTTGGACTGATTCTTCAAATGTCCTAATGCCGCCTGTTAGTCAGGAAAACCATTGCATGGCTGTCCCTCCCAAACTCAGAGGAAAGAGGCACATTAGATATGTGTCTTCATATGCCACTTCTAGGCAAGCTGAGTGAAATTCCTTGACATGATCTTGAGGGTCTCCTTTTCCCTGATACTTTTTGAACTTAGGTGTTTCAAACCCTTGTGGAAAAGGTGGCATATGTAGATTCCTATCGAAGGGATAGGGACAAATATCATTAAGTGAAAACTGGGTAGTTTTCACACCACTGTGGATTTGTTGGGCTAGATTCTTGACTTGTTGCCTCAATATGTCAATATAATTAGGAGGAGGAGGAGGTGGGGGATTTCCTTGATGAAGATCATATCTGAAGTTCTCTCGATCTCTTCCACCCTCATTATGACTATGGTGTTTCGATGCTTGCCGTAATTGTGCAATATCAAAATCAGAGGGTAGTTTGGCTCCCTCTTGGGCAAGTCTTAAAAAGTGAGCATCAGTTTTGTTCTTGAGGATTTCATCAAATATTCGATTAAAGAGGGGGTTGTGTTGTGCCCTTTCTGTTGCTTCAGGAGTGGGAGTATTGGGATTTTCATCATTTTCATTTCCTCCAAGGGCTTCTTGGAATTCATTGAGATTTTCCTCCTCTTCCTCTTCGATCTCGAGTTGTCTAGTCCTTGATCTGGTTTGAGCCATTTTGTT
The DNA here is from genome assembly GCF_030272615.1 of Cryptomeria japonica. NCBI lineage: Eukaryota > Viridiplantae > Streptophyta > Pinopsida > Cupressales > Cupressaceae > Cryptomeria > Cryptomeria japonica. Next base: position 893,185,204 of record NC_081407.1, on the reverse strand, counting down.
TGAAATTTGTTGAAGTTTGGTGAAAATGATTATGATTTGGTGATGGAATGAGAGATAAATGTTTGGTGAAGTGTTTTGCATATGGATCTCTAGCACTAAACATTTGATGTTACCAAAGTCCGTCTATGAATTGCTTGTTGTGTGTGTTGACAATGTTTGATATGATAAGGTATAGAGAGGTCCGAGATGTGTTACAGACCAATCTATCTAGTAATGAGAGGATGCACTCATAGACTAGTTTTAACCTACGTAGAAATGCCTCTTAGGATGAGTTTATCCTAGATGTAGAGACACTCTAAAAAGTGATGTGTTTGTTTTGATTCAAGCAATATCTAAAAAGAACTTAGGATAAAAAGACCTCTTTATGTTTTGAGAGTTGGAATGGATTGATGATGTATGAATGTGAGTATGGATGGAATGTTTAAACTTCAATAAAAACTCTGTGTTACATATGGGACAAATTCTTCCTCTTCTCTTTCAGGGGTTGGTGGTTCTTCCTAAGCTATGTTATATGTGATGAAAATGTCTGGAAAGAAGGCATGATTGATTTTTCCTCCCTTGTTTTTATGATAACTCAAAGCTCTATATTGAGTAAAAGCTTCATGGTTCAAAGACCCTTGATCAAACTTGTTGGTTTTTCCTTGGAGATATAGATGCATGTGATGTAAGAAGGCTCCATGTGAGACAAAAATCCGTCTATTGAGATAGAAAAATTTACTTCTTTTGATAAAAGCCTTTGAACTTAATGGTCTTTTCTTCAAATTGATATGTTGATGAAGATTCTTCCTTCTCAAAATGTGAAGGATGGTCATATAGTTTGATACTTTTTTTTTCACTTTGTTTTGATTTTTGCCAAATGTTGGTGTTGAAAATTTGTGTTGGATGAATACTTGTTTTTGAATTGGTTTTGATTTTATTTGACAAGAAAATAGAGCAAGCACACAAACACAATAATGTTGCCTCAAAAGGCACAAATAGGTGTGGGTTTAAATCAACCCAATCTTTGAACTCTATGACCCTTTTTCCAAATGTTTTTGTGTATGTTTTTCCAAAAGCCCGAAGTCGGCTCAATTTATCATTGGTCTGACACAAAACGAAGACACTTCAAACACATTTTATCCCTGAGGTCAAATGGCTAGTTGCGATAATTTCAGCCCACATCTTGATATTTCTTCAACTTTGGTACTACACACCTTATGAATCCCACTGTAGCAGGTAAGGATGTGATATACTAAGTCTTGTGCGAGCATAACAAATAGATGATCCCTATGATGGGGGAGTCACCACTTTTATTAAGCTACAAGTAGCCTTTCAAAAAGCTATGTTTCTACGCAAGGAAATATGTATGGTGAGTATCTTGGGAGCAAAACCATCTATGCTCATGCACTGATTTATCACAAATATCCTCAATCAATAGAACAAGTGGGCTTCTATATAAAAAGGTGTCTAGTAATTTTTGATGTTTTTGGACATAAGTTCATTTTGCTATGACTCACTTAAGAGCCTTGTAACTTGTGGTAGGGCCCATTTGTCCTTTCGGAAAGTTACACTGTAGGAACAACTATACCCAAGGCTACAACTTTCGCTCACACCTAATTTCTATAGCGGCTTGAAAGATTTACCGCGCAAGGTCGTTCCCAAGAGTGACGTGTCTCTTGGCATGCCTCTCTTAAAAAGATAAACTTTGAGTGTTACTAACACTTTTCTCTTGCACCTAGGACCACGAAAGCCAAGGGAGAGGATAGTGTGTGTTAGAAGTAGGACCACCTGACAAACGTTTTTTGCACAAGTGTGCCAATCACCAAAAACACTTATTCTTTTTAACCGATTTTCATTGCAATGTGATTTAACTATTTGGAGATGTTTCTCCAACAATCATGGTGTTCTTTTTAACTTCAAAGGCAAAATGTTTTGTATTCTAAGAATTTGAAATCCTGGTCAACTGAATTGAAAACACGTCTTGCTTGAAGTAAAATCATTTTTGAACTTGAAGGAAAAATGGCTTGTTCTTTTTAGTTTGCCCAAAACAAAGTGTTGATTGTGAATTTATTTATATTGATGCAAGAAAATAAAATTTTCTTTGTTGATTTTTAAGCACCAAAAACGAAGTTTGAAGTTGATTTTAAGCACCAATATGAAGTTTTGTTTTACTAACTTGCAAGAAAAGAAAAGTTTGTCTTGTTGATTTTAAGCACCAAAAATGAAGTTTGAAGTTTGATTTTAACTTTAAGAAAAGAAAATGAATTTATTTATCCTAACTTAAAAGACAAAGTTAGCAACATAAATTATTTGACTTCCTAAGCTTAATTTCTAAAATCCTAAAAAAATGGGGTTAGTCCAAACTTGCACAAAAGATAATAAGTTAGTAAAATCTGCATATTTGGTGGGATTCTACAAGCCTAATTTTTTTGGTTTTTTGGTTACAAGGTATTTTTTTACAACTCTCTGTTACAATAGCGCTACTCTGTGTAGAAACAAAAGCACTAGTTAACACCAAAGCACTAAATAACACACGAAAGCGCTAAAAGAAACACGAACGCACTAAAAGAAGAACCAACAGTGCTAAAAGAACTCTGTTAGATAGAATTAATCTTGTCGAACAAAGAGCTGAAAGCACTAAAACTAAGAATGAGTGCTATTCAATGGTCAATAGCACTAAAAGACCGATAATAGCACCAGGTCAGAGACAATGGTACTATTATTAGAAACAATAGCGCTAAAGTACCAACTTTCGAAGGTGCTAGAGTGTGAACGAAAGCGCTAAAGCGCGACCAGTATGTCAATTCAAATCATGAAAAAGTTAGTAGTTTTGAAAAAAACCATATCAGAAGGTTGCGTGTGTTGGTATTTTGGTATGGTTTTGTCATTGATGGCAACACAAGATGGAAAAACCATCAAAGTGCCAAAATAGAAATGCCAAGTACAAAAACCAATTCTCCCCCTGGGAGTAATATGTGTTTATACAAAGATTTATTTACAATACCAATCTCTCCTAAAAAAGATAATGCATTTTTCCATAAACTTTTCCTTAATGTTTTTCCATATATCTCTCCCCCTTTGACATCAAATGCCAAAGTCACAAAAAGGTCAAGTTCATACAAAATACCAACCAATTCAATATACCAACTACTCCCCCTGAGAAGTAGCTTCCTCATCAAATACCGAAAAAAGATTTGTCCATTTAATTCTGCCGGTTGATGACAATCATCAACTGTCTAAGTCTCTACCGGTGGAGGTAAGACTCCGAGCTGATCTCTGAGATACTCAAAAGTTTCCTTAGGCAAAGGTTTTGTAAAAATATCTGCAAGCTGTTCTTTAGTATTTACATAAACCAATTTTATTTCCTTTTCTTCAACTTTTTCCTTAGAAAATTCAGTTTGATAGAAATATGTTTTGTTTTAGAATGTAATACTGGATTCTTAGATATATCGATTGCTGCAGTGTTATCACAATATATAGTAATAGGTTCCTTGCATTTTACCTTTATGTCTTTCAACATTTGCTTAAGCCAAAGTTCCTGTGTACAGTTTGTTGCTGCTGCAACATATTCTGATTCTGCTGTTGATAAAGATGTACAACTCTATTTCTTACTTAACCAAGAAACTAATCTCTTTCCAAGAAAGAATGCTCCTCTAGTGGTGCTCTTTCTATCATCCACATCTCCTGCCCAATTTGCATCTGTGTATGCATATAGATCAAAATTTTCATCTTTAGGATACCATAATCCAAGATTTGCTGTGCCTTGTAAGTACCAAAAAATGCTTTTTACTGCTGATTCATGATTTTCCTTGGGATTACTCTGAAATCTAGAAACTATACATACTGCATTCATAATATTAGGTCTGGTTTGTGTCAAATACAGTAAACCTCCTATCAGAGATTTGTATCTAGTTGGATTAACAGGTGTAGATACCAATTGCCATCAATGCCAAAGGGGGAGATTGTTGGTATTTTGGTATGGTTTTGTCATTGATGTCAACACCTGCTAACACACCTACTTTGGAGATCCAGCAACATTCAACAACAATCAGTGAGCTCTTCAAACAATCACCGGTATATGGTTAACCGACAGGATATAATGTTCACCGGTACCTGCAATGACATGGAAGACACTTGGTAATGTCAAAGACATCATGTGGACACTTTTCCTTGAAGTACTAATCATTGGTATATTCTTATTTGCATATTTGCTTTTACCAGCAAATAGGTCCAGGTTATCTAGGGTTACACTGGCAGGTTTATCTTTTCCAGATCAGCATGGCATGCTATGGAGATGATTTATTATTGTTGTAAATGCATCAAGCCGACATGTTTAATCGGTTATTGCATCGGATATTATATTATTTGTAAAATGTTTTATTGTAATATCTTGTAGAGCCGACCTACTAAAATTGGTCTTAGGGTATGGTAAAAATGTAAGATCTTATTTGTAAGATCAAATGGGAAATACGAAAAAAGGATTTAAGGAAGGGTATATGCGAGATCAAGTAGAGATATACATGAAGACATCATTTGAAGGTGAAGGTAGGTTTTTGCAAAAGCATATCAGCATTACACCGGTACTGAATCCAGCATATGACGATGCTACTTTGTGCAGTACATTCTCATTGGATTTAACCATCCAACTGTAGTCAGTGTGACTCCCATTTGTGTTTGAGCAGTGAGCTCTAGGCTGTTGGCCTTTCTGCATGTGCAGACCCCTCTTTGTACACTTACTATCTACAGTAGTATCATCTGATTGAGGGTAAGGTTTCCCACCGTGGTTTTTCCCCTTATAGGGTTTCCACGTACAAACATTTGTGTCATGTGTTGTGGATGACTTTATGTTTATGTTTCATGCATTAATTCTTACCGGTATAGCAATTTTCTGTTAACACTGTTTACCGGAATATTTAACTATCTTATTGGTATTAAGCAATAAGTTGGTTAATAAGATTTTGGTTTGAATTTATTAGACAACTGATTCACCCCCCCCTCTCAGTTGTCCCCGAGACCTGCAGCGTGTTCGATTCACGTCGGGTTCACCAAATGATGTCATGGAAATGGGGACAAGGCAACAACAAAGTTCAATGTTAATAAGTTAGCAACCATAAAACCAAAACAAATAACTAAAAACCATTCCAAACATATCAAAAGAGATTTCAAAAAGAATGAAAGAAGTTTAATTAAAAAAAATAAAGGAGAAGAGCCTCCTTAAGATGCTTCCATGATGCCTTTTGATGTTTCTCCCTTGTTTCTCCCATCTCCAAGTCCCAAATGAGTGTAGCTCTCAACTTTTAGCACTAGCCATGGATGCCATATGGAGATTCAAGATGGTTGGATGTGATAAAGAAATGCTATGCAAGTGTAGATATTGATGCTATGGAAAAGCTCTATGCTAATACCAGTATAGTAACAATACTATAATGCTTCCTTCTTTTTCTTGAGGATAAGGGTTCTATTTATAGAAGAAATGGGGAAATGAAGGGTTAAGATTGAGCAATCTTAACAAGGGTTAGGATTGAAAGATATTCAACCCATGTGAGACTTTCAACCCAATCCCATGTTGACAAGTGTTAGCATGAGGAGGCTTGAGAGGAGAGATAAGGAGCATTAAATGCTTGAGGGGACATGATGGTTACCCTAGGGGGTTGGGTTAGGGTTAGGTTAATGGACATTCCTTTTATCCAAGGGATAAATGAATGTGCAAGGATTAAATGGTTACCTTAGTCAAAGAAATAAATGCTTTGAAGAGACCCATGAATCAAAAGGATGGTTAAGTTAGAGGAAAGTCTCTAACCAAAGGTAAAAGGTGAGTTAACCATAAATGGTTATGTAAGAGCCTTTAATGGTTTGTAAGACTTTAGAGGTTAACCATTTGAAGACATAAAGCCTTTAATGGTTATTGAAGACTTTGAAGGTTTTTGAGAAGCGACTTCCTTTTATTTAGGAATGTGACAATGATTAGGATAGGATTAGGTTAATTAGAAGGAGTTAGATGAATCTAGAACGGATTTAGGCACGCAAGTGGATTTTGTAGGAGAATGCAAGTGGGAGGAATTTTTTCAATTAAAATAAAATCATTTATTTCAATTAAATGGTGTAATTTGCATTTGGATAGATATTTAAATAAATATTTATTTATTTAAATGTGAATGTGAGTTTTAGATTTTATTTAAATAAATCTTAATTTATTTATATGAGAAAAAAGAAGATAAAGCATTAAATGCTTGAAGACTTTGAGGGAAACCATTAAAGGCTTAAGAAGACTTTAGAAGGAAGCCATTGAGTTTTGAGACTTTAAGAGAAACCATTAAAGGCTTGAGAAGACTCTAGAAGGAAGCCATTAAGTTTGAAGACTTTAAGGGAAGCCATTAAAGGTTTCAAGTGGGTGAGGATAAATAGGATTTTAAATAAATAATTTACTTATTTAAAATAGTTGTGCAACTTGCATTTGTAGGAAAATGCAAGTTGGTGGAGGATAAAGGTGATTTATTTAAATGTGAGAGGTGGGATTTTGGGAGATTTAAATAAATATTAATTTATTCTGATGCTCTGCAAAAAGGATTAGAAAATCTATTTGATAGCAACACACACAAGAGCACAAGAAACAAACGTTAGTGTTAGCAACAAAAGATTATCCTAAACAGACATATCAAGAGAGATATTAAGCATGAAATAGAAAGCATATAAACATAGAATGAAATAGCTAATCAAGATGCTCATAGTTGCTCCTCCCTTGTTCCTCTCCTCTCCAAGTCCCAAATGAGTGTAGCTCTCAGCAGCTTTTTGCACTATGGATGCTTATGGAGGATTGAGATTTAATATTAAGCTTCAAATATGAAATGAAAAGCTAAATACTATTCTATTGATGCTAAAATGATTGATTTTAACAAAAAGACAAGGTTTTAGTTATGCTATGCTAAATGCTCTCTAAAAATGTCTATAGCCTAAATGCATACAAGTTTTCAGGATCTGGATTATGAAGGAATGGGCTCTATTTATAGGAAAAATGGAGCAATGGATGGCCAGGATTGAAAGGTTTAATCAAGGGTCAAGCTTGAAAGTTGGGGATCCATGTGCACAATTTGCACCAATGAAATGGTGACAAGTGTCAACATAAGATTGGGTTGAGAGAAGAGGTTGGAGGCATTAAATGCCTGAGGAGACCTCATGGTTATCTAGAAGGTAAGGGTCAAGCCTAAATTAGGATTACCCATTGGATTAGGAGTTAATGCAAGGATAAACCTTTGTGCAAATGATTAAGAGATAATCATGGTCAAAGCATTAAAGGCTTGATGAGACCCTTGGGTTGGGTAGAGGTTGAGTCAAAACAAATGTTTTAACCATGTAGGAGGGTTTGGGTTAACCATTAATGGTTTTTGAAGACTTTGTGGATTAAGTGGTTGAAGGTTGGAAGCTTTCAAAGGTTATCCAAGACTTTGAGACATTTAGTGGTTGAAGGTTGGAAGCCTTTAATGGTTATCAAAGACTTTTAGGCTTTGAGAAGTGACTCCATTTTGCTTAGGAATGTGACAATAATTAGGGGATGGATTAGGCTAATTAGGAAGGGGTTAGAAGAATCTAGAAGGGGATTAGATTTTGCAAGTGGATTTGGTGGGTGAGGGAAAATAGGATTTTATTTAAAATAAAAATTCATTTATTTCAATAAATGTGTGCAAGTTGTATTTGGATAAATATTCAAATAAATATTAATTTATTTAAATGAAAAAAAGGAAGATAAAGCATTAAAATGCTTGAAGACTTTGAGGGGAACCATTAAAGGCTTGAAGACTTTAAGGAAAACCATTAAAGTCTTAAGAAGACTATAGAAGGAAGCCATCAAGTTTGAAGACTTTAAAGCCATCAAGTTTGAATACTTTAAGGGAAACCATTAAAGGCTTCAAGTGGGTGAGGATAAATAGGATTTTAAATAAATAATTTATTTAAAATAGTTGTGCAACTTGCTTTTGTAGGAAAATACAAGTGGGTGGAGGATAAAGGTGATTTAAATAAATGATTTATTTATTTAAATGTGAGAGGTGGGATTTTGGGGGATTTAAATAAATATTAATTTATTTAAATGTGAGAGGTGGGATTTTGGGGGATTTAAATAAATATTAATTTATTTAAATGTGAGAGATTTGGTTAAGTGAATTAAATCAAATAAATTGAATAATTTATTTAATTAATAGGAGAAGAGGGTTAAGATGAATTAATTAAATATTAATTTAATTAATTATTAATTGATGGTTAAATAATCAAATAAATATTAAATATTCATTTAATTAAGTGGACAGATTTATGTGACTACATATTCAAATGTGAGAGAAGATTTAATTAAACAAATATGATTTATTTATTTAATTAATGGTCTAAATTTGGTTAAGTGAATTAAATCAAATAAATTGAATAATTTATTTAATTAATAGGAGAAGAGGGTTAAGATGAATTAATTAAATATTAATTTAATTATTTATTGATTGATGGTTAAATAATCAAATAAATACTAAATATTTATTTAATTAAGTGGAGAGATTTATGTTTCTACAAAGATAATTAATGGAAATACAAGAAGAAAGGACGAAGGATGGTATAATTAGTGCATGTTCATCCATTAGAATATAACTATGGTTGTTGATAATCCTAAGTGGATAGCGGTTCTCATTGGAAAGTGTTATTTGTAATAGTAATAATGGGAATGTAAATGGAACATGATCTATATAATGATTGTAATCTCTTGTATATAAAATATTTCATGATATTAAAGAAATGTAAATAATCTAATAACCTTAAGAGTCTAGAAATCACTTCCTAATGCACTCAGGATGTGTGATCTTGGGTGATGTGCTGCGGTTACTCCCTATAGTGTGGCTAAAATGGTCACCTTGTTTTGAGTTTTTATTTCGACGGTGTTTCAACCATCTTTTGAATAGTGTATTGTGACCTTGGGGCTAGTACTTTCTTTATATTTCTTATGATGGAGGGACTAAATTTTTGTTTCTTTTCATTTGAGCTTTGGCACTTGCCATGTTGCTAATTTTAATATTTTTCGATTGCCGAAATTTTTCTTCTTTCTTATTGTACTTGACAAATTTAACTTTTACTTCTATCTTTTAAGGTGTCAAGTAGTCATTTTGAATGTTTGATTTAACTATCCCTAGTAATGTGATCAGTGTAATGTCTATCATGTTTGTTGAACACTGATAGTGTGTCAAGGGAGAATACCATAAGGAGTGAAATTAGGTACAGGGAATAAATAAAAAGTATTATATCAAATTAATATAATGGAAAGAGTATCCTCTACGATGAAATCCTTTTGCAATTAATCTAAGAAAGAAAATTAATAACAAAAAGTGTGATCTAGACCTAATGAATTGTGAAAGTGTTGATAATTGCCTATTTGTTGTGTTGGCACATGCATGGAGATGATCACATGGATGCTATCTAGATTAAGTGTAATTGTTTCCATCACTCTCTTAGAATGGGATTGTTATATACCTTGATATTTGGGGTTGCGAATGATGTGACCTATATAACTTAAACCTTTGTGCCTAGATGTCTAAATATTGCAAGACCTAGAGGTAGAAAACTACCCTATTTATGGGCGGATTTGAAGAACTTGAACTTGATTATACCTTATTGCCTTATGATGTGGGAAGAAATCATGCACATAGGGTGGCTTAACAAATATGTAATTAACACCACTATGAGGCACCTTGATGTAAAATAAGCAGTTTCACTTTGGATAAAGTAAGTTATGATTTCAATTATCTTTGGTAACATGCAATGAATGAGAATTTCAGTGGGATAAACATGTTTTGAATAAATCCTTAATGAAATATGACTCCTAGAAATTGAATAAGTGAACTAGTATGTGTAACCTAGATAATGGAAGATGATGATGTGTTGTATTGATATGATTTGAATGGTGCTTTAACTTAAAGTAATTACAGAATGTGTAAAGTAAAACTTGTAAACACTTACTTGAGATTGAAGGAAAATGTAATAAAAATGCTAAGATAAGTACCATACGGAGGTAATAACTGTTAGGATAGTAGATTGATTTTAGTACCACATCTTCCAAGTAGGCAAGACAAGATTTAAAGTAATTTAGAATAATTTTTGGGAATGCTATGTCCCTATCTTCATATCCTAGTCATGCAACTTCTAGGAGTAAGTCAAACCCTAGGGGGGAAGGATGTAGAGCCCCTCCCCGATCAAGCTCTGGTTAACCTAGTTTGACCATGGTTGACCTTATTAATAGTTTGCATGGATGATTGGTACACTATATAAAGATGCTATAACACAATAGGATGGGCTATGTTAGATGGATAAATTAGTGAGAAAAGTAATCCAACCATGTTATGTAATCATTTTACCTTGTAGTGCACATTTTGATGCGTTATGGATATAGATTCTATATGATCCAGTGATTGGATAACATTGATATGATGTATGTCATTTATTTCTGAATTTGCAGTACTTCATTATGATATTAGAAAACATGGATGCATGCCTTACGAATAATTGAATTTCATGATGATTATGATGATGCCATTGAGTAAATTATTTCATGTAATTGATAATTTGATTGTTATGAGTTAAATTGTATGCAAGTGTCTGATTTGTATTATTTCCATATATTAATATTGCATGTGATTATTTGAGATTACTAATGTGTGAAATGAGATGTGCAGGAAAACTAATCCATGTGACCATGGAAACTATTTAGAGAATCAAGCTAAACCTTTGTACATTTGTGAAGCCAATGGTTGTCTATTTGGAGAGACAACACCTCATGTGTTATGTGTTTTATTTGTAAATGTGAATTCTTGAATGTGTGTTTAATTTGTATTTGTTAAATTTATTAATTCCAAAAAGGGACATTACCATGTATATTAAAGTATTGTGTATTTTTATGGTGTCACTTGACACTTGTGTTGTGAAGTGAGTTGACAATGACATGTCCCTTGGAGGGAATTTGTATAACCAATGCATTATTCAAAATATATTAGTGTGGTCCCAATAGATTCTTAGTTAGAGAGCCATTAGAGTGGTCAACTCAAGTTTGACCCGTAGGTAAACTTTAGGTGAGTTTCTAGAGGGTCAAACTAACTCCTAAGGTTAGGTTCAGGGCATTTTTGAAGGCCCATATGTTATACCTATGGGTAAAGATCAATTTTAACCATGTTACCACTTGCACGTGACTGTCCAGTCACCTCAAAAGTTGAGTTTTTCAAGATGGACGGAATTAAACTTTTGAGGATTTCTCCTTGGTTAGACAACCTTCCATTTGAGTGATAGTTACTCTTCCCCACTTTCTCTTACCTTTTTCAGTTTCCATTTTTAGAAAGCATGAAATAGGTTGGGAAGACCCACCTATGAGATCTCACAACCTTTTTAAGAGGTTGAAAAGTGTGAGAAGAGTTTACTTAGGGAAGGGTTTCAAACTTAGGATTTTGATAACCCACTCTCCAATCTTGGAGGCTTAGAGGAGTTGTTGGAAGTTTGGTTTAAGAAGTTGCATTTTAAGTTTTGGGAAGAAAAGACAAGTGGATTGGGCAGCTCTCCTCCAACCATTCCTCATACCATTTACAGGATCAAAGGTTTGTAGTGCTCTTCCATGCATATTGAATACCATTGTTAATGTGAAGGAAAAAATGTTTGTGTATTTTAGCTTTGTTGTTTATGTTATTTGTGGAGTTGAATGTGGAAGCTTCTTCTTTGTATTTGTTTTTGTGAGTTGTATGATTATTTGTGTTATGGGTGTTTCAAGGCCATACTAACCCTTGGGAGGGTAGAGTAGCCTTGGGGGTTAAGGGTTTCTTGACAACCTATGCGTGTAGAGACTCTCTTCTTGGAAGAGAGAGATACACAAGGCTTATGGGAGCCTTGCTACATTATTTTTATGTTTATGCAAAGGGGGTCATAAGGGAAGATATGGGATTGTAAGCCATGGGGGACATAAGGTTTGTTTTGGGTCAAGTATGTGACTTGAGCTGGTTATATTTTGGTATCCTTGTGAAGGTGCTTGTTCCTCTTTCTTGCAGATCTCCTCCAGGTACTGTTATGCCTTGCATATCTATTTCCCCATTAGTCCCCTTGTGTCATAATTTGGGTCCCCTGTTTTTGTCTTTTCTTTTCTTTTTCTTTGTTTTTTGGGTCTCTGACCTCGGAACTCTGGAGTTCTGGAGTCCCGAGGTACCTTTGTTATTTTTGGTCTCTGACCTCGGAACTCTAGAGTTCCAGAATCCCAAGGTCCCTTTTCTTTTGTTTTCTTGTCTTTTGCCTCAGAACTCCAGAGTCCCAGAATCTCGAGGTCTTGTGTCTCTTACCTCGGAACTTCGGAGTCCCAGAGTCCCGAGGTGGAGCCCTTTTCTTTTCTTGCTTTGGAACCCCGGACCCTCAGAGTTCTGGGGTAGGGTGTTTTCTTTCTTTTGTCAAGCTCAAAACCTCGGGACCTCGGAGTCCCGAGGTCTTGTTTAAAGCCTTCGTACGAATAGGTTTAGGAGGGGGTATAAATAGGAATGATGAACTTTCAAAGTTCATTTGTGCATTCAGAGCTCCTTCTCCTTTGCTTCCAAGCCGTGAATCTCTAGACTTCCGAGTTTTCTTTGGCGTTTTGGGCATTTTGATTCACCAGGTTAGTGAATTTTTTTGCCCCCTTTTGTTGTTTGGTAGATTAGATTTTCCTTCCTTCCTAAGTGTTTGGTTGTTTTCTTTCTTTTCATTTTTTCCATCCCTTTTGTTTGCCCACACGCCCTAGTTTATGCACCCTGGAACCCCGGACCTCTGGAGTTACGGGTGGTCAGCTTTCCTCGAGCCCAAAACCCCGGACCCCTGAAGTTCCGGGTGGTCGGATTTCCTCGAACCCAAAACTAAGGACCCCCAGAGTTTTGAGATTTATCAATTGTGCTTTTCAATGACCTCAGAACCCCAGATCCCCAAAGTTCTAGATTTTTCCTTGTGCAAATGACTTCCTATCAGTCATCCCGGAACCCCGAAACCGCAGAGTCCCGAAATCAAGTGTTATATCCCAAGCCTAAAACCCTAGACTTCCAAACTGCCTTATGCATATCTAACCCAGAACCCCAATGTTCTGGACCATATGTACCTAACCCAAGACCCTGGGACCTTGAAGTCTCGTAGAAAATGAACTTTTATGATTATAATCAAGGACTGAAAATTTGTTCTCTTCTGGCAGATTCAAGTGGTTAGATGGACTTATGCTCTAGCAAAAGAGGTAAAGAAATTGATAGACTCCCAGCCACCATGAAGTATCATTATCAGGGACAAGTCTACGCTTCAAAGCTGGATGATCAAATCAGATGGGTCACAGATACATAAATTGGCCATATAGAAATTGAGGATATCAAAACTCAGTTAGACAAACCTAGTTTGGAGGCTCTCCACCAGAGAATCAAAAGATCAGGCCTGGTGGAAGTCACTACCTTTCTGCAATTAGTACAAGCACCTGAGTTCATAATGACAATTGCCCCATTTTATAACCCGGATACTAGAAAATGCACAGATGCACAAGGGAGAACGGTTATATACTTGTCTCCTAATATGCTGGGGTTTGTTTTCGGCATCCCAACCAGAGAAGAGATATTCCTTTTAACCAAAGAAGAGGCCTTAAAGGCATGGAATGACAAATTGGTATCAAGTAAAAGGCACATGAATAAGAACTGGTTGGAAGAAGAAAGAAAAACAAGTCTCAAGGCAACAGAGATCTTGAGGGCAGATTTCAAAGAGCCCTAGAGGGACTTAATGATTATGCTCAGCAAGGCCTTTGGCAAGTCGAATTGTGAACATTTCAATCCATGGATGTTCCAGTTTATGACTACTATCTTAATAGGGAATTAATATTTTGATTGGCTGCAGATCCTCTCCAACAATATCTGCAAACAAATGAAAGAGGTTCACCAGACCCAAAAGTTCTTTTTCACATCTTATGTCATCTAGGTAGCCGCTAAAGCTGGAAAGTTTCCAGGGCTACAAGTAGAAGGTCAATTGAGAGAGGAAGGACAAAAGAAGGTATAGGAGTATTATTCCCAACTCACTCTAGCCAATGCAAAGGCTCATTTAAAGAGAATTAATGATTCCTTCATTTTTCTAGTAATAATCAAATTAATGGGGGACGCAGGATAGTGGATTAGCCCGGAGGCCATGGCTATTATCCAAGAGTGGGCATGTTGGTTCATCCAAAACCCATGCTCAACCTACATTAGGGTTAGTGGATTCACAGGGAACCCAATGTTGCTACCCCGATATTGCAATGATAGAGTAATTTTGCTGGAGTATGTAAGGCAACTTTTGGGCCTCCAGTCTCTTTTGTCTTCAAAACATAAAATAGGTATTGATTTCTTAGTATCAATTGGATATTTCGCATGCTCAAAAATACAGGTTGCAAAATTAGCAGAGCTAGAGCTTCAGGATTTGAACCTGAAGGAATATGATTATGCTAGAGAGTTATATGACCCCTACGGGAAACTCAAACAAGCTATGCCTAAGGCATATGAGGGACACAAGCCGAGACTGGAGGATTTTTGGGCTAACCTTCAGGATAGTTTTGAAGTCAGAGAAAAGAGTTATAGTCGGTTGTCCATTCCATAGATTAGAGATTTTGAAATTGAAACCAATCTCCCCAAAGACCTCAGAGATGATGGAGACTTGCTCGATGTGACATACAAAGGACTAGAGATTGATAAGAAACCTCTCTCTCCAATGAAGTGGTCGGTGAATGAAGACCTAAATATTGAAAAAGTTTCTCAAGTGGTCATCAATAGGACTAAGCAATGGTTAAGCTAGAGGGTAAGGCCCAATGCCTCAAAGGCGAAATAGAAGGAGTCCACTTTAGGGGTACCTCAATCAAGGGGCCATAAGGAGTACGGTCAGAAGATAAGGTTAGCCTCGAGGCAAAAACATCTACCAATCCAGATGAGGGGGACAAACCTCAAGAAAGTACTGAGGACTTAATGAAGAAACTCCATGAAAAGATGAGGGACTCTGAATTGTTAAAGAAGGCAGCGGACCTGGGAGTGATCGATAGATTGGGAGCGGTACCACTTGCCAGAGTTCTCCCACCAAGGATGACTATAGGGTAGATTGCAGGATAGGGTACCCAAGAGCATGAAGATAGAGATTACAAAAGATATACCCACCTCAGCAGCTACCACACAAGACTTGGGCACCAACGCCCCTGTACTACCACCAGTCAATATACCTGCAGGGTAGCTTGGAGTGCAAGACTTCGGGTCTACCACTAAAGAAGTAAAAGTTAGGAACATTGAGTCTAATTCAGACTAGGAGGAAGAAGATCTTGAGCAACAACGACCGCTAGAAGGCGAGAAAGAAGGGGATGAGGTAGAAGACTTATTGAATGAAAGACTAGTTCTAACCCCTCAAGATCAAGAGGACCTCCTCAAGGATATAGCAGTCGGGCAAGGTGAAATAGAGGCAGGCGAGGAAGAGATGATATTTAATGAAGAGGTCAATGGCAAACTAGGAGAGTTACATAATAAATAGGCTATCCAAACCAATCTAGCCCGCCAAGTTACCTCACCTCAAGATCCTGGGCAAAAAAAGGTAGAGGAAAGAGATGAAGCAGAGGAGCAGGCATACGTCCATGTTGTAACTGTAGATATAGTGTCACATCAAGGTGACAAGGATGAAGATATACCATAATGGATTGAGTTTTCCTTTGAGAAGAAAAAGAGAAAAGCGGAGCTTCCCAAGGTCACTCTACAACAAGTAATCACTGAGAAGCCACCAAAGGCTATGAAGCTAAAAACTGTTCATCATTTATCAAAAACTGGTTCCAGTGAAGTGATTACAGATGTGGCAGTTCCATCCCAAGTTGAGGGACAAGCTTCTCCCAAGTATCAAATATCCTAGATAAATTTGGGTAAACAAACCAAGTGGGGAGATCTAGATACTTTGGAGCTAGGTACAAGTGTCATTAGAGGGCGTGTAGAAGAAGCATACTTCAAATCTAGAGCTCAAAGCACAAGTGGAACAATACAAGCAACTCTTAGTTGAAATGAGCAAACCTCTGGACTCCTGTAGAGATGATGACCTACCTTAAACCTCATTGCTGCAAGCAGGAGAAGTGAAGGAATTAGTGGAGGTGAGATGAGTGGCTGATGTAGCCAAGTCATGGACCCAAATAAATGCGGCTAAGATTAGACTATTTTTGCAGGATACAATGAAGATATACCAAAGGGCAGTATAGGCAGACATAGGCTTAGCTTCTTGTGCTATGCAATGGGAATGAAAGCTAAGTATTTTCAATAAGAAATTTTGAGTTTTGAATAAAGTATTACGGCTAGGGAAAGATATAGTAATGGAGGAAGACCTCTTAGGAGGTGACTGTTATGAAAACTTACAGTCCTATTTATACATTTTGGAGCTAAAGATTGAAATGCTTCAGCAGTATATGAAGGATATGGCAAAGATTCGACTCCCCCTTCTCAGGGAAATTTTTTTATATGAGAATTTTGTAAAGAGTATGCTTGGAGCCTTTGGATTAGGACTGGCTAGTATGGGGATAATGGAGCAACAACAAGTTTTGAATTAGTGGGATGCATACAAGGATCAACACTTAGGACCTTTGGCCTAGTTTGATGTCGCCCTCATGGATAGGTACATGTGCTTGATGACTCAGTGCCAACAGGTGGCAGAGACAATAAGCGAACTCAAGAAAGGAAAGAATCATGCAGATGAAGTGTTGAATAAATATAAATTTAGAGTTAAGCACGTAGCTAATCCTCCTATTCAAGCAATTGCATGTATAATTGATAATTATAGAGATTTTGCCAAGAAATAAGGAATAAACACATAATTGCTAAAGAGAGCAAAGCTTTTTCATAAATCCTTAATTTTGTATTTTCAGCTGCTCCTACTCAAGTTCCAATTTTGAGAGAAATTTTGCATAACTAAGAAAACATGGCTCACCCAACATGGTCTTCATAGTGCTCATGTAGTCCCTGTTGCAAAGTTGTTAACTAGAGTATCAAGGCAGAAACTTGCAAGTTAACTACGACTCCTAGTTTCAGTTCTTAATTTAGGGTAGGTTTATTTCCTAGATAATAGGGCAGAGAACTTCTATAAATTGAGAAGTTGGATTCATTTGTAAGGGTCCCCAAATTGATGATTTGTGGCCCACTTAGATATTTTAAAATATTTTGCAGATTGTTAAGAACTTTGAGTCATTTTTGTTATACATTCATTGAGATTAATACAAGAAGCAGCTTGTAGATTGCCTGATCTACGTCTATGTTCTACCAAAATTGTTCTATGTAATCTAGTAATGTCTATTATTTGTAGTTAGCAACGTGGTTTGATCTTTTTGTCTATTACTTTATGAATCATATCACACACATTATTAGTGTATGAGAATTACTGTGATAGGCCATATTGTTGATGATTTTATTTCCATAGGTCTGTGAAATTGATGATTTTGCAGGTTTGCTAGAGGTTTGTTGTTGAATGCTAACTTGGATAATATTTGATAATATCTTGGATTGCAGGTAACTAATTGAGTATTTCATTAAGTTGTTATTATATTGGATTTATTGTTATTTTCTTGTTCCCTTTTACTCTTCGCACTTTATTTTCCAGAGAATCCTAAATCATAAAATACAAAAAAAAAAGGGAGTTCAACCATTCACAACCATCGAGATTTAGTTTCAACTAGTAGGCCCCTTAACAGGTACAACCACATCAACCATTGGGCTGCCCATCACCGTCATGACCCGACTACAGAGACCTTGGCATAGCGAGTTTTCCCAAATTCATTGCTTTTCAGGAGAGGTGGTGAGTGTTCACATTGGCTACCTAACTGTTGGCGGGTGTGTCAAAATAGTCGTCAATAGGTACTTGGTCCACCTTCACCCCACAAAGCTAGTTACATAGTGACATTGTAAATCCTTGGGTTGGGAGTTCATGTGTTGTTTGAGTTCTTCTTGATTATGTGGTTGAGTAATTTGTGTGTAACCCTTTTAGCCTTGGTTCTCCTAGCTTGGGGGTGGCTTCTTGTAAGCCTAGGTTGGGAGGTGAGCCTCCATGGTCACAACCTACAAGATTTATTTGCAGGTTCACATTTGGGTTAAAATGATGGAATTGAGCTAGATCTCTTAAAGTAGTGTTTAAGGACGCTGAAAGTGCACCCTTTTTATCTACCCATCTAAATATTCTTGTTGTATTTAGCCTCTTCATTAAAAATGTAAAGAAGGAAAGGATCATATATATCTCCTTGTGAACAATGTATTTCTGGAAAAGAAAGAAAGATGCATTTACTTGTTGTTTTATTCATTATTCATTTGATTGAAATTAAATGAGCATTCAATATAATACTTCTATTTCTACTATTGAAAAAGGGAAATATGATTGTTGGTATATTAAATTTCTCAATGTTTGGAAAAAAGTTAAACATACATGATTATGAAAGTTAGATTCAGATTAAAAAAAAAAATGGGAAATATTTATATTTTATACATTCATTGTCATCTCATTTTAATTACTGTTTCCGATTAAGAAGGAAAGAAGAAAATATAGTTGTAGAAAATAAATCTCATATTTTAAATAGTGTTTATTCTTTGTTGCATAATGACATATTTCTAATTTAAAAAAGAGAGTCAATGTTGTTGAGATAAATTAGGATTCTGGAAATAAAAAGAGCTTCATATTGAATTCATGTGTTATTTTTTTTTTTTAGCAAAGACATAATGCTGGCAATAAGAAAAGTATCATATCTGTTAATAAACTAAAGTGTTGATAATAAACTAGTTCTAAAAGATACTACAGTGGATATATTTCTGAGAGTATTATTATGCTGAGAGGCGTTCCTACAGTCGCAGCAGGGGGGAGTGAAGGCATTCGTGTATACACTAAAGAAAACGGAAACCTATTGGTGGCCATGCATTGTAACCGCTCCAAGTATGCGACCGTTAAATAAAATGCCAGATGTAATTGAAAAGATGGAAGACGAAACACCACACTGTAAACGTTCAGGTTGCGATTGCCATTCGTTCTGCTTCAATGTAACGCAATGTAACGTTACTGCATGCTACCCTCACTGTTACATTCATTATGAAGGAAAGTGGAAGGGTTTCAGCAAACAAATTCATGCTGTATAATAATCCTCCCAAGAAGAGAGAAAAAAGGTTTTTGATCCCAAACAAAAGAAAGAAACAAATAAAAACTTTATATCATAATGCTTGCTCTGCTGCTAGCTTTGCTACTGGATCTGCTTCTCCTGGATCTGCTGTTGGATCTACCCATGCCACCTTTGCTTCCACCTCTACTACTTTCTTTGCTCCTATTGTTGGTGCTACTATCTATGCTTCTGGATCTCTAAATGGAGAAGAAAGATCTGGGTATGGAAAACTAAACTACGGTGTTGCTCCTCCCATCTGACTCATGCGTTGATGCGGTGTATTCCACCAGTTGATGGGTGAATATTTGCAGCTTTATTCAACGACTAATGGTGAGAATACAAAATGTGATTTTTACTATGTAGTTTATGATAATTATAAATAGAGGTAAGAGTATTACAAAATGAGAATATATTTATTTATGGCTTAGTGATTTCTTCATCACATTATATAGATAACAAAATGTATATTATTTTCTATTATTTGTTGTTTAGATTCAAATTTAATATAGGTTTATATGGTTATAATTAGTGTTAGGGTTAGGGTTATAGTTAGTGCTTGAGTTTGAAATAGACATGAAGTTAGGGTTAGAATTTAGAGATAGAGTTAGAAAAATAGACATGAAGTTAAGGTTAGAATGCAGAGCTAGAGTTAGAATTATAACCATAAAACTAGCTCTAAATTCTAACCCTAACTTCATGTCTATTTCAAACTCAAGCATTAACTATAACCCTAACCCTAACCCTAACACTAATTATAACCATATAAACCTATATTAAATTCTAATAGTATACCTAAATTTAACATTGACTCTAACACAAACATTAATTCTACCTCTACCCCTAATATTAACACTAATTTAATGATTAAATTAGGGTTAGGGTTTGGGTACATAAAGAGTTAGAGCTAGAACTATAGTTACTCTAAGACAAATATAATGTTTCTAAATTATATTTGCATAGAGTGATAGAACATACCATTTTTTTCTTTTTTTTTAAGATAATGTTGCAAGAATCTTAGTTATCAATTTAGAAAGATAAAAACAAGCTTGTATGCTTCTAAATTGTAAACATAAAATTTATTTTTTCTAAATTTAAAAAATCAAAATCACATATTTAAACAAATAATTTTAGTCATCAAAATATAATGTTTCGAAAAAATCAAATTTATAAATACATGTGTTTTTTCAAGATCAAAAAGAATTTTAATGTTTCTAAATTGTAGTAATAAAAATATAATTTTAATGTTTCTAAATTGCAGTAATAAAAATATAATGTTTCTAAATTATATTTGCATAGAGTGAAATTATATTTGCATAGAATGATAGAACATACCTTTTTTAATGGTGCAAGAATCTTAGTTATCAATTTAGAAAGATAAAAACAAGCTTGTATGTTTCTAAATTGGAAACATAAAATTTAATTTTTCTAAATTTAAAAAATCAAAATCACATATTTAAACAAATGAATCTTAGTTATCAATTTAGAAAGATAAAAACAAACTTGTATGTTTCTAAAATTTAATTTTTCTAAATTTAAAAAATCAAAATCACATATTTAAACAAATAATTTTAGTCATCAAAATATAATGTTTCTATATTGAAAAAATCAAATTTATACATACATGCGATTTATCTATTTATCTCTTTATTGTGTTATAAAGATAAAAAAAAAATATGTTTTTAAATTTTAATCATAATTAGATCTATTAAAATAGTTTTTAAAATATAAAAATCTAAAATAATTATAATGTATAATATACACTTAATAAATTTTTTAAATTATTATTCAAATATTTTTTTTTTAATTATTAAATATTTATAACTATTTCTCAAATGTTAAACCCTTAAATAAGATTGTGGTTTAATTACAATTAGGGTTAGGGTTGTATTAGGGATATCGTTAAGGTTGTATTGGGTTAGCATTTAATTTTTATAAGAGTAGAGTTAGAATAAAACAAGTAATCTTAATCAAAAGAAAGTTTAAACTATTTTAATCTTTGTATTAATAAGATTATTTTAATTAAAACTAAGTTTAATCTATTTTAAAATACCTTTATTTTATTACAACAAAATTTAAAGGAATTCATCTCATAAAAATATTTAAATAATGAAAACCAATTCATAAGAAAAATACATAGTAATGAATGATTTTTTTTAAAGATTTTATAATAAAATGATAATAATTTTTATGAATGCATTATGCTATAATAGAAATTGTAACATAACCATAACTCTGAATATTCATTATCCTTGACAATAAACCCTAATTCTATCCCTAATTCTAACCCTAACCCTAACCTAACCCTAACCCTAACCCTAACCCTAACCCTAACCCTAACCCTAATCATAACCATAACCCTAATTCTAACCCTAAACCTAACCCTAACCCTAACCCTAACCCTAACCCTAACCATAACACTAAACCCTAACCTAATTGTAACCCTAAACCCTAACCCTAACAATAATACTTAGTCTTAACCATAAACCTAATCCTTACCATAACCCCAACAACATGCTTTATCCTTGAATCATAACCCTTCCCGAGTCATAACACTAACTGTAATCTTAATTGAGTTGTAATGCTAACCCTAATCCTAATTAAACCCTATCCCTAACCCTAATACTGATTCTAATTGAACCTGAACCCTTACCCTTACCCCAAGAATTATCCTACAATAATAACTATAATCGTTAACTAAAACCAATTATAACTATTATTTTATCTATAATACTATAAGTCCCTCTAATCTAGACCCTAACCCTAACAACCCTAATCCCAACCCAAACCCTAACTGTCATAGCTATCATCATAGCCTATCTTTCTATGCGATCTTAACCCTAACCCTAACCCTAATCCTAATTATAATTCTAGACCTAAGCCTAACCCTAATCGTAATTTTAATTATAATCTTTAAACTTTACCCTAATTATAATCACTAAGACTAACCCCAATACTAACCCTAACTCTAACCATGATCCTATACAAAAACCAAAACATGATGCTAACCCTAACCATGATATACATCCTAACCGTTATCATATTCCTAACCCTAACCATAATGCTAACCTTAATCCTAACTAAACCCTATCCCTAACCCTAATACTGATTCTAATTGAACCTGAACCTTTACCCCAAGCATTATCCTACAATAATAACTCTAATCGTTACTAAAACCAATTACAACTATTATTTTATCTATAATACTATTACACCCTCTAATCTAGACCCTAACCCTACCCCTAACCTAATAATGACCCTAAACCTAACTTTATATATAACCCTAACCCTAGCAACCCTAATCCTAACTCGAACCATAACTCTTATAGCTATCATCACATATTATCTTTCATTGTAATCCTAATTTTAATTCTAACCCTAATCCTAATTTTAATTCTAACCCTAACCCTAACCCTAATTTAAATTATAATCACTATTTATAATCTTTAAACCTTACCCTAATTATAATCACTAAGACTAACCCCAATACTAACCCTAAACCTAACCCTAATTATAACCCTTACACTAATTATAATTATAACCCTAAACCTAACCCTAATTCTAACCCTAACCCTAATTCTAACCCTAATTCTAATTTAATTATAATCAATAATTAGAATCTTTAACGCTAATACTAATTAGAATTATAACCCTAATTCTAACCCTAACCCTAACCCTAACCATAACACTAAACCCTAACCCTAACCTAACTGTAACCCTAAACCCTAACCCTAACAATAATACTTAGTCTTAACCATAAACCTAATCCTTACCATAACCCTAACAACATGCTTTATCCTTGAATCCTAACACTTCCCGAGTCATAACACTAATTGTAACCTTAATTGAGTTGTAATGCTAACCCTAATCCTAATTAAACCCTATCCCTAACCCTAATACTGATTCTAATTGAACCTGAACCTGAACCCTTACCCCAAGCATTATCCTACAATAATAACTATAATCGTTAACCAAAACCAATTATAACTATTATTTTATCTATAATACTATAACTCCCTCTAATCTAGACCCTAACCCTAACAACCCTAATCCTACCCAAACCCTAACTCTCATAGCTATCATCATAGACTATCTTTCTATGCGATCTTAACCCTAACCCTAACCCTAATCCTAATTATAATTCTAGACCTAACCCTAACCCTAATTGTAATTTTAATTATAATCTTTAAACTTTACCCTAATTATAATCACTAAGACTAACCCCAATACTAACCCTAACTCTAACCATGATCCTATACAAAAACCAAAACTTGATGCTAACCCTAACCATGATATACATCCTAACCGTTATCATATTCCTAACCCTAACCATGATATAAACCTTAACTTTGACCATAATACTAACCTTAA
Source organism: Cryptomeria japonica (assembly GCF_030272615.1). Taxonomy (NCBI): domain Eukaryota; kingdom Viridiplantae; phylum Streptophyta; class Pinopsida; order Cupressales; family Cupressaceae; genus Cryptomeria; species Cryptomeria japonica. The sequence continues at coordinate 893,161,695 of NC_081407.1, read as the reverse complement.
CCCTAATCCAAAACATAACCATAAGTTGAATCCTAATCCTAACCATACCCTCAGTTATAATTGTAACCTTGACACTAAACCCTCACCTTAACCATAAATTTAACCCTAATATTAAACCATAACCATAACCCTAACCCTAACCATAATCCTAACTATAATCCTTAACCTTAATGCTAATCATAATCCTAAACCAAAACCAAACCCTAACGTTGATGCTAACCCTAACCATGATATAAACCCTAAACATTATCATAACCCTAACCCTAATCATAAATCTAACTTGAACCATGATGTAAACCTTAACCCTAACCATAACACTAACCTTAACCCTAATGCTAACCATAACCATAATACTCTTAATTAAAAAAAGGTTTATATTATCATTAAATAAAGTTTAACATATCTTAAATTTTAGTATTTGCTTTGATCTTGCAACACATATATATTATATAAAACAGTCTAAATAGATATTTAAAATTTCATATATCTCTACGTAATAATATAATATTATATAGTTCTATTTTGAAATTTTTTATTGCTTCCTATGTTGTGTCGTGACTGCTACTAGGCACGACACAACATGTACCTGAACTCTAATAGGCACCTCGATAAATCTCTCGACGTATTATATATATATTTGATTAAAATCAAATATATGTAAGCTAGTTTTCTTGACTTATATATATCCATAAATACATATCTTGTAATTTATCTCAATGTTGTTATAAAACTTCATTCTGGAAGTAAAAGTTTATTGTAGCACTTTTATTAATTTCTTTCATTTAATAAATCTGGAAAATAATTGGATACTATGATTTTAATTTATATATCTCTTCATATTTATATTCTTATATATATAAAAAATTAATATTACAAGTAGATTAATATTGTGCTGCTAAACTAATCCAATTTGCATTAGAACAGTTTAAAACAATGAATAAAATAAACTTCATCAAACTATATATATATATATATATATATTAAAGGTAAAGCTAGTATTACTGGTTAACATAAATAATTCTGGGAAAAGAAAATAATTGAGAGTACTCAGTGATTATATGTTTCTACAGAAATATATATATATATATATATATGATTTAATAAAATATTGTTATACTATTTCTATTTGAGAAAGAGATATATGATTTATTATATATATATATGATTTAATAAAATATTGTTATACTATTTCTATTTGAGAAAGAGATATATGATTTATGTTGTTTATACACCTATAAACCATGCTGGATGGCATGACGCCATTGTGGCTAAACCACAGTGGACGGCTCAGTCACCACTGTGGATGGCTTGGCCTCCACTGCTCCTCTTCGCCATCCTGCAAACCCTCGACTACCATGGATTAATCCGGTTCGCCCTGCAACCTAAAACATTAAACCCTAACTTAGTTAGGGTGAATAAGAAAGTAAATAAGAGAGAAGTATGTAAAGACAAGTTGTCTTTAAAAAAACAAAAAACAAAGAAAGAGTGAAACCCTAAATAGGGTATAAAAGAATAAAATATTAATAATAGAGGGGTTTTTTTTTAAAAAAAATTGAAATAAAAGTGGGTGGGAAAAATACCATTTCAATAGAGTTATATTTATGAGGTTTCGGGATCATTTAAATTTTTTAGGGAATCTGTTTTCATAGGAAATATCTTTTAAAATAGAATATTTTAATGGAGGTTATGAGATGGTTATTTTATTTTGTAAAGAAGGGTATTTTAATTCTTAAGGTGGTAATTTAATTGTGTTTGTTTATTTAAATTCTTGTAAGGGGATTAATGGTCAATAAAGGAAGTTTTATTTTTCTAAGCCAATTTATTAATGTTAATTTGATGACGTTGGAGACGTTTCAATATTTGCCTATTTAATTATTATTTATACAAGGAATTTTATTAATGAAATTTATTTAATGAATTTTGGAGTTATTTAAATAATTGAGGGATTAATAATTAACTCATGATATAATTAAAATCAAAGTTTGACTTGGGCGAGTTAATTAGTTATCAAGGTGGTGATGACTTTATAGGGTTAAATTACTTAGTTAAATAATGGATATTAATTCAAGTAATTTGTATTAATGTTATTTTAGTTGATTTTGGAATATTTAAATATTTTAAAATGTAATTAAAATTGGAGGATCTTTTGGGCGAATTTAATTAATAAAAAACAAAATTGACCTTACAAAATTAATTTATTCTGCCATTGGTTATGGGAGTTTTTTTTACTTAAATTAAAACCTATTTTGATTGCTTAGGAGTTTGAGATACAACCTAAGTCTTCTAGTTAGATTTTAGTGCATCGCTCACTTTAGAAACACATTCTTAATGTCAATTAAGAAATATTTTAAGTGAAACTTAATAAGTTGTCACATCTAATTAAACATAGGTCACAAGTAATTAAGTGCTTAAAATAAAAAAAAATAAAAAATTGTTGTTGTGTTTTTGCCCAAAAATTTGGGCATGACAAATTGCATGAAGGGCTAAGTCATTGTCTCGGGAACAAGAATTTCTATATGTCCTTATACTTGTTCTATTGCTTAGCATGTGTTAGACCGTGGCCAGGAGTGCATCATGCTGAATGATTTGATGGAATGAGAATCTATGATTACCACCCACACCTCCAATTACAGAAATACCATGAGGATTTCAGAAGAGCTCATGATGTATTTGCAGGGAGGCTAATTTATGAACTATGAGGCAATGTGAATAAGAGATTATCTGATGAGGCAATGCATCTAGTGAGTAGCTATGGAAGATATTTCATTTAGTATCCTTGGTTCACCTATATCAGGGTTCGAGGGTTCGAAGGAGAACCATTTAAATTGCCAAGGTTTCCCCTTGATTGCTTTGTGCTAATTGAATTGTGCAAGAAAATTTCTCATATTGACAAGAAAACTCTGGCAAGGCAAGATTCGGGTATCTCTTTCCCGGTTGAGCTGGGTTACTATATTTGTCATTTTGTCTCGGATTCCTTGAACCTGGAAGTTGATTTCAAGAAGTTGAATCTTCAACATTATGCTACTCAATCAAATTTTGACAACAAAGGTTATGCTTAGGTACATTTTGCTCTTAAAGAGAATTTCTCACATGTTTCACAACTTGAAGATTTTTGGGAGGATTGTGGAGATGAGTTTGAAGTCAGATGAAGAACATTCTCTAGGTTCAAAGAAGAACAAATTATTTCTTTCTAGCTTAGAATGAATATAACATGAATTGTGGATGATAGAGAAGATTTGATTGATTCATAATAAACAGGAAATATATAGGGTACCCCAATTCCTGAGATAGAGTGGCATAAGAAAGAGGAAGATCGGATTCAAATGAGGACTTTTCCTGTTATTCGTAGGACTGAGTAGTGGCTACAAAAATAGAGACTAGGAAAGCTTGCTATCAAAGATTCCCCTATCCAAAAGGTTTCATCTAATAAGTCTGTTAAAACTTGTGATGCAAGTAGTACCAAGATTAAACTTGAAGAAAATACTATCAAAGGTTCGAAGATGTTCCTTGTCATCCAACTTATAGCTCGCATTACTAGATCGAGAACTAAGAGCAAAGACAAAAAGTTGCAAGAGAGTTCAATGGTGGTCGATCTGGAGGGGTCCCCAGAAGTTGAGGATAGAATGGTAGAACTGAACACCAAAGTACCCACTTTAGAGGTTGGGGATGTTGAAGAACCTGAGAAAGAAGAGGAAGGCACTGAAGGTGCATTCACTAATACATTTGGACTAGATTTCCGACTGAGGTTTCCGACAAAGAAGGTATATTGTGGCCAAATTTGATTTTTTTTTGAAAAAATGCCCGCATTCGTCGTAATTTTGATGACAATTACCCATTTGGTTTCAACGAAGAAGGCATTAGCAATGAGAATTTTCTTTTTTCAAAAAAGTGCTCGAGTTCGTCGTAATTCCGACGACAGCGACCATTACAAAATAAAAAAAGAGGCGGGGAATTCATTTGTGAATTGCAATCTCGTGTAGGCGTCCGTGGTGAATTCAACCCCCAAGAACATCAAACCCATGTCGAAGGCAATCCCACGCAGGAGGTAGATTTAAATTGCCCTAGTTTTTAATTTCATGTTGCAAAAAATATACATGTGGTGGTAATTGTCCTAGTTTAATCTCGTAAAACCATAGAACTATGATTGAGGAGTGAGCATTCAATTTTGTATCAACAATCCCTTCCTCCCATATACACGCGTGTTGATTATTCACATGAGATCACATCTCTTTGCAACATCGTATCAAATGATTCATGAGCCTTGTCCATGTTTCCACATTTTGCATTCATTTCAAGCAGGGCATTTGCAAGTACAACACCTAACAAAATTCCTCTATCCGTTATGCTTTGATGGCTGTCCATACCCTGTTCCAAAGCTCCCATTTTTGCACAGGCAGGGAGGATGCTGGCAAAGGTTGTGGAATTTGGCTTTATGCCTTCCAATTTCATTTGCTTGAAAGTGTCTAAAGCCTTTTCGACAAATCCATTTTGTGCATATCCAACAATCGTTGTAGTCCATGAGACAACATTTCTTTCAAGCATTCTATCAAATAGTTCACGTGCCTTATCTATGCTTCCACATTTTGCATACATGTCTACCAAGGCAGTTACAACTACAACATCTGACAAAATTTCTCTATCCTTTATGCTTCGATGAATGTCCATACCCTGTTCCAAGTCTCCCATTTTGGCACAGGCAGGGAGGATAGTAGCAATGGTCATGGAATTTGGCTTTACACCTGCCGATTGCATTTGCTTGAAAGTTTCTAAAGCCTTTCTCAACAAATCCATTTTGTGCAGTTGCAACTACATCTGACAAAATTCCTCTATCTTTTATGCTTTGATGGATGTCCATACACTGTTCCAAAGCTCCCATTTTGGCACAGGCTGGGAGTAGGCTGGCAAACGTAACTAAAGAAATGCAATGATCAGCTCCAAAGACATCAAACCACTACTAACAAAATTGAGAGTCTAAAATATGATAGGGTAATAGTGTGAGCTGTCCTGAAATAAAATATTTTATTTTCATTTCAACTAAAACATAATTACTCAGCCATTTAATGTTATTAATAAGTGTTTAATTTATGAAAGAGATAAATGGTTGGCCACAAGTACATGAGTTACTAAATGCACACAAATAAGTGAATTTGATATTCAAAACTATCTACAATGAACATCTTTCTTTGTTTTTCTTAATCTTTATTCATAGTTATGTGCATATTTCACATTCTATAATTAAGATATCAATTGCCATGGTGAACACTAGCATGATGTTTGTGTTGTGGTATAGATGTGTGGAAACATAATTATGGGATTGTTATATTATAGAGATCATAAATCTAGATATCGCATATTAGTTATAGCTCTTCTTGGATTGAGTCTAAAGTTGACATACAGTCATAAAGCCATTATTAGCAGATCTATCCATTTCTAGTAAAGACAATTGAGAAAGTCATTTTGATATTGAGAGTTTCTTATCTGTTTACCTATTGATCATTATTAAGCCATAATATTTAGGTCTATTTATCTCTCTTGCAAAACCTTTGTAAGTGTCCTAGATTGTCCCTACTACTCACTCTTCAATTCGGAAAAATGGAGTTCTAAAGATTTGTTGCACAAGATGGTGTTGAACGTATCAACAAGGCTAGCATGGAAGGCATGTTAAAGCTTCCACTTGTACAACTTACAACAAATGATTTGTTGATAGAAGAAATTCTTGAAATAGGGATACAATCGAAAGACAAGTAAGTACATACAAACCTCCTCAGTTGAAAGTAAAATCTGTGTATAAAAAGAGTACATTGAATCCCAATCCATAAACACAATAGAGATACCGATGGAGACTTAATTGGATGTAGCATGTCGCACCAAAGTTGTTATAGTATGCTAAGCTAGTACATAATGTTTTGTAAAGCCACATTAGTATTTTACCCAAATCATTATCTACCAAAACTAACTATAGTAATCCTTTTGAGGATTAATTTCATGGTGCTGATCTTCATTTAGTTCCACTTCTTGTTGGAGAAAAGAGCAGTTATTTCTTGAGGTAGATGAATATCCCATCAACAAAGGACAAGACCCTTTCTAGAATATAACAAATTATACTCCAACAAAAGATCATGGGCGTTTCACTAGAGATATTGAATAAGAGATAGACTTCTACTGTTGCATTAAAAGCATTGGCATGTTCTTCATTTATTGATGTAAACTCTCTGTGACACCACCACAACCAACAAAGGTGTAAAAAGTTGTTTGCAATGCATGGATTTTTAGAATTGTCCTTTGAGAAAATATAATTAAAGCATGGAAGCAGGATCTGCCAAATCTTGAGGGAAAGACCATGTCAGACAATAATTTCTATTTTCTTGCTTGTGAAGAAAGACCATGTCAGACAATATCAACGAACAACAAAATAAGGAGACAATTGCTAGATTGTGGTCTAACTTGAAAAGAAAAGGTGATGGAAAATGTTATTATCCGTGCAAAATTTGTAAGGGGTTAAAGACTAGAAGACTTCTAATCAAAACAAGGAAGAAACATTGTAGGTTGCATGGTCACATTGAAGGTGGACATGATTATCATCCATTGGTAAGTTTTTCATTATATCGTTTTGACAATTTATATACATAATAAATCACATGATGATGAGATCATGATCACGGTTTATTTATGTATATCAATTTTATATAGGCCAAGCACCCCGGAGCACATGGTATGGATCAACACAACCTTGAGAATATGGTTTTCGAAGTGGACGAACATGGAGGTGTGAATATCGAAGCTGAAGATAATGATCCCATGGAAGATGACAATCATGAGCCAGAAAACACGATTGAAGATGATGGTACAAATACATTGATCCATGACTCATTTAGTACTCGCGCAGTTGATCATGATGATGAAGATGACTTTGATGTTTTTCATGATGTCCCTCTACTTGAGAAGGCATCTGAGGCCCTTTATGAAGGCTCGCAACTCTTCTCTCCGCTATATTGTTGTTGGTTAACTTGAAGGTTATGAATGGTTTATCCAACATAACAATGTCACGTATGTTAAGGCATGTCATATATGTCATAATAAACTGTGAATCATGCTGTACCATTAATATTCTTTATTATAACAAATTATATTTTGTTGCTGTAGATTGATAGGTGAGTTTTTGTTACCACCATCAAATATTCTACCTCACTCATACCGAGAATTATCTACTGTTATGAAAGATATTGGAATGGAGTATCAAGCAATAGATGCTTGTCCCAATGATCATATTATATATCACAAACAACATGAATTTCGAACTGAATTCCCTGAATGTCCTATCAGTAGATATCGAATAGATCAAATAACAAAAAGGGTTCCTCGCAAGGTTCTTCACTATATTCGGGCATTATTCCACGTATGCAACGATTATTCAATTGCACTAGCTTGGCACAATTTATGGATTACCATGCATGCAATAGAAGTCGAGATGACATTATTCAAATGCCTGCAGATGGTTCAACATTTATGGACATAGAGGAAAAGTGGCCACACTTTAAAGAAGAACCTCGTAATCTCAAGCTTTCATTGGCAGCGGACGGTGTCAATGCACTTGGAGAGATGAGATCTATTTACTCAGTGTGGCCTATTTTTGTTATCAACAATAACATTCCTCCATGGATGTCAATAAAGAGGGAGCACATAGTGTTGACAATGATTGTTCCAGTTATTTTATCATTTAAATATAGTCGTCTAAATTTAATTATAAATATTGTAGTAAAATGGTCATAATAATTATGTAATGTTTTTGTTCATTCGATTAGGTAAGTACCAAGTTAAAGATATGAATGTATATATCGAGCCTCTTATTGACGAGTTGCTGGAGTTATGGAATGGTGTCACTATGCATGACGTCTCTAGACCAATAGGACAAAGATAATTTCAATTCCGTGCGATGCTTCTATGGACAATACACGATGCCCCGGGGCTAACACATTTTTGTGGTATGTTATAGTGTTTAAGTTGTGCATGAACATTATAATTCAAAAAATTATCTTATTTAATCCAATTATACATTATCTTGTAGGTCTTCAAACAAAGGGAAAATTTGCATGTCTTGTTTGTGGTCCAAAGATGAAATCTCGTCATTCAAAAAGTTTAGGAAAGCAGGTGTTTGATGAGTATAGGCACTTTCTCCACAAAAATCATAAGTATCGAAATACTGAATAACATCTTTTCAATGGGAAAGAAGAGAATACGTCAAAGCCACGAAGAATGACACCTCACCTGTGGAAGTTGGAATATAATAGAATTAATCGTCAAGGTAATGCCATTCCGTCTATTGGTTTGTCATAAAACATCTTTTCTATTTTGTTTTGTTTATTAATGATGTGATTGATGATCATGAAGGTCGTGAAGGCATAAATGACCACCTTCCTAAGGGAATAAAAAGTTATTCCCGACAATTTAGTAGGTTGCCCTACTACGAGCAGTTACAAATTGTTCATTTGTTTGATAGTGTGCATATTGGAAAGAATATAATAGAGACATTATGGAAAATATTGGATGGAAGGCGTGACAAAGAAAAAGTTGTCAAAATATGTAGTGACATTTAGGATTTCAATCATGCAATGATAAATGTCATTCAATCAAATCGCCATGGAGATCAAATTAATATAAGTGAGCTTCCTTGGTTATTAATGGACCAGCAAAGAAATGCTATAAAAGAAGTCATACGAAAAATTCGATTTCCCACAAGATTTGCTGCGAACATAAACAATCTCATATCAAAGAAAAGTGAATTTGGGCCAGGGATGAAAATGCATGATTGGCATACCTTCATTAAGGTAATTCATGTTCTTGTGTTTTTAGTATGTATTTAAGTACTGAGCGTATGTGTACTTTTCATTATGTTATAAAAAAATGAAAAGATAATTTTATAATTGTTCCAGTACGTTCTACCTCTATCTCTCCCAGATGACTTCGACAATAATGTCAAGCAAGTCATATATGATCTTGGAAAATACATAAGGTAAGTAGTGATATTTGTTTAGTTCGTTGTATAGATATTATATTTGCGATTTGTTTTACTTCTTATGTAATATATTTTTTTGCGTCTTGAATACCTTGTAGGTGGTTGTCATGTAAAGAGATCCATAAAGATGATATAAAATATTGGAAGAGAAAAATTCCTCATTTAATGTGTGAAATGCAAAAGTGTCTACCTCAATCTTTTTTCAATGCACAAGAACACTACCTCATACACCAAGTTGAGGAGATTGAATTGTGTGGACCTGTACACACTAGGTCAATGTGGATGGTTGAGAGGCACTTGAAATTTTTGAAGGCTTTGGTTCGACAAAGAGCACATCTTGAGGGTTCTATGGTGGAGGGATATATGGTATACTAGACTATGGTGTACATTTCTAAATATCTTCCTAAGTTTGCAGCAAAGATCCATGTGGATCGCATTTGGGATCCCAACACCATTAACAAATTCGAAGGGGAGTACTTGACGGGGAAAGGTAGATTGAGGAAAGTGAGAGGTAATTATAAGATGTTATTATAGTTAATTAATTCTTAATCTTCAAAATAAATCTATTGTAAGACATCTATTTATTTTTTGTACAGTTGGTCGAGAGTGGGATGCACTACATTTGTATTTTGCAAACAATCTTTATTGGATGACAGTATGGATTGAATGTTGTCAACATTCTGGACGCACATTAACATGGGAAGGTGTGGCTTCATTGGTTAAAGAAGCACATCGTAATGGAGATTCCAATGTTATGCAAAGGGAAATTGATTTAGCATATGGTTTAAGAGATAAACAGGTACGTATAAATTTATTAATCACCCATATGTTTATCAACTCACAATGCAATAAATTTTACATGTTTGACATATCGTAGGTCAAACACCACAATGCTATGTGCTGCAATGGTCATAAATTTTGCATTAAAAAGTTGGATGACACGAAGAAAACTTGTGATTCTGGCATCACTGCAGTCTTTGAGGTGACAAATATTTCATCGAGAAATGACATTCATCCTCAACAGTCTCAAAATTGATACTATGGCATTTTGGATGATATACTTGAGTGTGACTTTAATTCATTCAAATTAGTTTTGTTCGTCGTCAAATGGTACAGGCTATGATTGAATAAAAATGATCCTAATAGAATTGTTATTGAACATGATAATGGTTTTATAATGCTAAATACAAGGTCATTTGAACCAGTTGGGGATGAGCCCTATGTTCTTCCAAGCCAATGTGAGCAAGTATTTTACTCAGAGGTTCCACATAAACCAGGTTGGTCATTTGTTGTTAGACATGATCCAAGAGGAAGGCCAATAAAGTATAATGTGATGGAAGAAGAAGATACCGAAGAAGAAGATACTGAAGAAGTAGAAGATGAAGTGGATGATGATCACGATTGACAGTTTCACAATGACGATGAAGAAGAAGAAGAAGAAGAAGAAGAAGAAGAAGAAGAAGAAGAAGAAGAAGAAGAAGAAGATGATGATGATGATGATGACGGTGATGGTGATGGTGATGATGATGACGGTGATGGTGATGGCAAAGACGTTGATGATGATGATGATGACGATGATGATGATGATAATGGTGATGATGATGATGATGATGATGATGATGATGATGATGATGATGATGATGATGATGATGATGATGATGATGATGATGGCGATGATGACCTTGATGTTCATGATGATGAGGAATGAAATGTATGAGGAATGCGATTAGTATATTATCTATTGAATATTGACTTCTTGATAGAATTTTTTTTACATAATTAATTCATTCTGTTTTGAATTCTAATGCCATTACATAATTAATTCATGATTCACCTTTTAATATGGAGATGGAGATAGGGGGTGTGACTATTTATGTGACAATTTTTAAACTGTGTTTATTTATGGAAATTGGATTGTTTATTAGCTATGTGACTATTTATGTGACCATTTAGTTGAGGATCCTGCATAGTCTACATAAATTAAAGGTAAGGAATTACAAAAATTACAATGATTTTGATGACAACATCTTTTTATTATTTAATACTCTTTTTGTCTACAAAGTTCATGTTGTTCATGTTGTGTATGATGTAATTTCGCTAACGTTTTTTATATTTTTTCTTTGTCACAGGTTGACATGGATCCATCACATATCACAGACAAAGATGTACCTTGCGACACTTCTACTGAGCAGGTAAACCTCATTAATTGTACAAATTAGGTAGAAGCAAACTGTTACATTATTATGTTCTATATTTTAGTGATTTATACTAATTTTGTAATTGTTAATGATATTCTTGACACAGACAAATGTTCAGGGAAAGGGAAAGGGAGTTGCAGTACCTGACCACCTTTCTATGGATGTGGAATCATTAGGGTTAAGCAATGATGACCTTGAAGATCCCGCAAACCTTGTGAAATTCTTTAAAATGCCTCTTATAAAAATTAGAAAAGAGATTGTTGCTTTGGCAGCCATGCATCCTACCACTGATGAGATACGACAGAGGGTGGAATTATTGTATAAGACAATAGAAAACTTGCAAGTAAGCAGTAATGAAAGCTTTAATTATAACAAAAGTTCAATAATGGTTTATATTTTATTCTCTTTTTATGTCATTAACTAAAATATGTACGTATTGTTTTTACAGCAATTTATCCACCCTCATGAAAGTTGTTCCTACGATCAGGGTGTTGCAGGATCAGGTGATGACGATTTTCTTGTATTATCACTTTCTTGGCTTATCACTCTGAGTACCCAAACACATCATACTTGATACTGTCAATTTTCAAAATAAAGGTTCATCCTTGTTTACAATTCTTGCACTTTTCATATATTTGATGTTTGATATATTTAATGTATTATTCTTTAGGTGCTGTCAATGTTACTGTCCAAATGTCGACGCCGCCTCATCAAAGCTCACCCTCACCTATATAACTGACTGCAATGTTGGTAACATGTAGCATGTAGACATCCTCTAGTGCATGTCATATTGGCCCGCCCACTGTTGGTAGATCCCTCTTTTGCTCTATCTTCTGTCATGTGTTTATTTCCCTTCAAGTGTTCTTTCTTGAATTCTAATGCCATTTCATAGTGGATTCATTTTTGGCAAGAGGAGATGCACGTGAGGATGTGCCAGAGGCGACTACTACTGATAACATAGCATCATTTCCTAGATCTTCTCATATTGCTAGTACGGGAACATTGCAGGCCACATTTGTGGTGAGCGACGAAGAAATGCTTCCCTTAAAGATACAAAAGGTTCCAGGTACTTTAAAATTATTATTATATATACTCTAATTGTAATTTACTTTATGATCACTCATTTTGGACTAATATTGATCCCATGAATTTTTTGGAGGCAATGATCTTTTCTATAAACATCTTAGTGACATTGCATTGTAGATATTTGGGCCCACCATACGTAAAAGGTGGTACATCATATGTGAACTAACCCTTATCCACTTTTGATTTCATATCATTGCTAGAATACTTTTCCTTTGATCCATTTTTTGAAGTGTAATAAATGTAGCTTCAGTTCATTTCTGAATCTAATAGGTTTGTTTTTGCTTTAAAAGGTGGAATGACCAAGAAAAAAGGTTAAAAGATGAATTGACAAACCAAATGGTTGAGTGGTTTGGAAATGGCACCTTTGACAAAACCAAGCTCCTTGAAAAAGATGGCACATATCTAAAGTATGTGAGGGACCAATACAGGACCCATTTGGAGAGGAACCTAAAGTACAAGCATCCCCCCATGATTCCAGAGAGGGAGTGGAAGGACCTGAATTTGGATGCCAAGGAGAGAATTGAAAGGAAAAAAGGAAATACACCAGTAGACGCCAGAAGAAGGTACGGGATACTATTAAGAATGTAATTATGTACTAATTAATTACTCTTTATATTTATATAATCTAACATATTTCAAACTTTTTATAGACTAAGTGACACATCAAAGGCAACCAAGGTAAGGCAAGAAAAGTACGGGCAACACAAACTCAGCTCTGGTGGTTACATGAGACTTGTTGCACGAATTGTAAGTATCTCATCGTAAACTCCCATATTGTCTCAAAATATTAATAAATTGCAAACATTTTTTTTTATCAAAAAATTCAAGCAAAATTCATGGTACCAAGAAAAAATGCAGGGCTCTGAATTCAATAGAGCGCCCACAGAAGATGACAAGAGAATTGCCTACCAGCAAGGCTATTCAGCAGTGGATGATCGGCTATGAGAATTGAGTGGGCATACACAACATTCGAGTGCATCCATCACACAGGTAAATATGGTAAATGGAAGTTGTTTCAAATTGAATACCAATAATCTAATTGATGTTGAGTTCCAACATAAAGTGACTATATTTGTTTTAAATAAGCAAGCAATGATAACAATGTGCATGTCATTAGAATGCAGCCTGCTAATTGTGAAACACCACCTGCACATGAAGGTCCGGATGTGCATCCCAGTAGTGGAGGTATTCATTTTCTATTCAAATTTATTTATTTAGCTATTAATACAATTAAACATCTTAATTTGTAATTAGAGTAGTAATTAATGTAACCTTTCTTGTTAATATTTTAGAGCATGTAGTCGATGGTGAGCAAGTGGAGCATGATTTGGGTACACAACCTGAAGAACGTGATGTTCCCCACTCAGGTGAAGAGGACCATGGTGTTCAACATGTTGAGGTTGAGGCTACACAAAATGTTGTGGCCCCATCAGGTAAAGAGCACAACAATTATGTTCTCTAAATTAATGAAATACTTGTAACAATAATAATTTTTTTGTTTTGAATTTAACCCATTTCTTTGTTATTGCAGAGGACCCCCCTTCGCTTCAGTGTCCTCATCCTCAGTATAGGACTAGGCATACATTGAGATCATGAGTAGTTGGCGGAACATTTGCAGAGGGGGGAAATGATGAAGACACCGATGTTCCACTTAGTCTTTTCATAGCTTCAAAGAAAAAACAAAGAAAGAAATGATTGTAATCTAACTTATTTGATAATGACTAATTTTTATGTGTTAGTGAATGTAATTATGTGCTAATTAATGGTTATGGATGATATGTGTTAATTAATATTGTTGAATGTTGCATGTTAATTAATGTTAATCAATGTTATGTGTTAATGAACATTATGTGATATTAATGAATGAATGCTATATTTTATTAATGGTAGAAAGAATTAATGAATGAATGTTATAAGATGTTAATGGGGAATTTAGAGTGATGTTAGGGGGGGGAGGGGCCAAATGAGCTTCCACCTTCACGTGGTTGGCCCTGTTAAGTAGAGAATATTAAACTATTCTTGAAACCAAGCGAAGCTCAACAAGGTAACACAATTTTCAATATTTCATTATGTTGCACAGTTAATCTTATTGAATAATGTATATTGAATCTTAATTGCAGGGTCCAACAGAGCCAACACGAACAACAACACCACGAGTTGCTGGGTATAATGAACTCCCATATTGTCTTGTCTGTACACAAACAATATGAGTTGCTTCTAGTGTTGATATTCAAGGTGGGACTGCAAAAGTTATGAATATGCCTCATCCTTGTAAGTTTTTTTATTACAACTCCTAATTCTTGAGACTAAACTTTTTGTTCTTGATGTTTTTCACTAGTTGTCATAACCTCTAACTTTGATGATTGTGCCTTAATAGAACTAGATGTTTCTTGTATGCCTACTTGGTCAAGGACTGCATTATGATGCTATAGGGCTACAAACTAAGATTATTTATTGTATTGAATTGCACATTTGACATGACTTGCCCTATGATTTCTATGCACATTTATGTATATACACTATTTCTAGTCTGTATATTGATATTAATTTTGAGAAAATATTACAAAACTCAGAGTATTCTCCATAAGACTCAGATAAATTTCTGCAGCATTTTCTTACAATTACTTGCGATCATTGTTTTAGGAGTCCTAGTATCCATTTATAATAGTATGGATGCATACAAGCTTTGGACCCTTCAAAAGAAAGTTTGTTACAAACAATCGGTCATTTTCAAGAAGCGGTCATAAGTCCTTTTTAGCATCTGCGGCTTCCTCTGCTTGTTGTTCTGTTGCAACCTCCTATAACTGCTCCCGAGCATCTTCTTTCTATCCCATATACTTATCTTTCCACTCCTGATACACATCATCACTAGGCCAAGTAAAACTAGCAATCTTCTGTTTCATATTTTCTAGTTGCTTCCAAGTGACTCGTACATGCCCAATCTTTGTTTCTATGAAACCATAATGAGATTTCACTTTTTCAATTTCCTCAATTGTTTGGATAAATAAGGATGTGTCATCAGTACTAATAATCTGAATGATCCTTAGGGACAAATTGTGGTCCACCTCCTTTAACCAAGTCTTCTCTTCCTTTAGCTGGATAGGACCAATGAAACCTCTTGGAAACATTTCAAATTTATGATTTGAATATTCTTTCCTATAAAGTTGGGTTTTTCTTTTTATACCTGCTCCTTCCACTGAAAGAATATTCATCTCTTTTATAAACTCACATGTGGACCTTAGATTGTCATTCTCTTCTGCATCTGCATGGGAAGAACACATGAGCTCTAACTCTTTACCTCTAGGCACCCACTTATTCAGGACTGGTTCCAAAGTGGCTTCTTCTTCTCTCAATTTGATCAAAATATCAAGAATCCTCTTCATATTTATGTATACATTGGAGGTTTTGACTGAGTCAACAAACTTCAAGATGGTGGCTTTCACCTTCTCCTCATATTTGTTTGCATACAATGTCTGAGCTTGTTTCAATTTTTCCAACTCATGTTCGACATTTTCAGGTAATTGGGAACTAGAAGGCATAGGAGAAGGGGGATATTCAATGATGGGACTAGTAGGAGGGGGGCTTGCTAGAGAGGAGGCTATCATGAGTGTAGAAGATTCACCAAGATGATATTGACTTGCTAGTTGACTCTAGAGTCTAGCAATTATGTTGTCTCTGTTAGCTATTCCTTCTTTAGCATCATCGTAAGATTTTAAAATAGTCTCCAACTTCAATTGGAGATTAGCCTTTTCTTGTGCCTCTTTCTCTGCCACCGCAACACTGAATTTTGCAGTCTCTAGGACTGTGCTTGCAGCTTCCACTACCCCTGTGTCTTGGACTCTTTTAACTATCATGCCTCCTAAGAGGCTAGAATCTGATGCACCCTTCCTTCTTTTGTTTTCATCCTTCTTTAAAGACCACATGACAAGATCAGCATTATCTTTGCTGAATGTCACTCCTTCCATAGGCTTTGTTTCTTTCCTCATTGCATCAAGCACTAAGGCATCAACTATATCCCATTCAGGGAGAATCAACACACCAGCCTTTGCTACCATTTGTCTTCCTTTCTCAGGGGTGATTGCTTTGAACTCCTCCATCATTTCTTGCTTAACCTCTTCTTCTACCTGAGTTGTATTTTTAAGAGGCTGTTCACTTTTCCTCTGTTCACATCTAGTCTTGAATTGATCAATATTTTTCTTCCATAGAAACTGTATAAAAGCTCCTGATGTGACAAAATTACTGTCAGCTAGGAATTCTTCACTAGCTTGCTTAACAGCAAGGTCCATTTCTTGGCCCTTTAACTCACCATCAGTCAAATCCATTTCAACATTAGGTGGCTCTTCGGGCATCCCCTCTTGTGTCTCCTCATAGGTATAGGCAATCTCACCAAGACTCCCTAACTGCAATAATTGTTCAGCCATAGCTTGTTCATCTCCAATGTGGATAGGAGACTGAGATGGAGAATATTGAGGCTCATCAGTTTCAATTTCCTTTCCCACTCTCTGCTTCTTAGGGGAATCTTGGATGTCAATGACATCTTCAATTTTCCTCTTCCCTTTTGAATTGGAAGGCTCACTTATCACTGGCATTATCACAGTGTACTTTGACCTTTTATGCATTACATAGTCACCACGTGGGATATCTCTAGCAAAGGCAGGCTTAGCCAATACCATCTTAGCCTTATCAAGCTCATTTTGCATTATGGCATCCCTCTTTTCTTTTAAGGTCTGCATGAGATCTTCAAAATAAAGAACCAAGAATTCTATTTTCTCCTCAAATGGATTGAAGCTAGAAAGGGGGTCATAGCCAGTGTCAAATTGATGGATAAAATCAAGGGCTTTCTTATATGCCACCCACTTCTCCTTCATTAGTTCTTTCTCATCTAAGATGAATTCATTTCTAATCAGATCTTCTGGGAACTGAAATTGATGTGGCCTACCTCTGCACACTGCTCTTTTTCTGAACATGCCATTGAAAAAATCCTCAGGGTCTGCACATCTTGACACTACAGTAGACAGCCTATATGGCTTAAATAATTCTTCAAAAAATCTCCATCCACCCTTAGTGATCACAAAATGGTGAGCCATGGTAATAGTTGGGCAAATAGTCCCTTTACCTCTATTGGTTAGCTCTGCTTCTTGTACTCCCCCAATTTGTCTCAGGACTTCTGCAATCCCTATCTTCAATGGGACCTGATAGGGTAGTAAAAAGGGGGTTCCTCTAAATCCAAACACTCTAAAAACAATAGACACATGGTACAAACATATGTCTTCCCAATTATGAACAATCTTGATATCCTCTGCAAACTCCTTTGGTCTGAGAAACTCCAAAAGAGCCTTAGGAATTCTAGCGTTTTCTCTGCATAGAAGAGTCCTCATTTTAGATGCAAAGCATCTATCAAACTTTAAATAACTTACATCTTCTCTATCACAAGATAGAATAGTACTCCATAATTGCACTGGCATCTCCTCTTTATCCTTGACCTTAATCAGGTCCATCTCCTTTCCAAAATAATCAGCCCCTTTGAACAGAAACATATGCATTAACATGGAGTACCATCCAAATGGCCTATCCACCTTACCATTTTTGATTCCTACTATCCCTTTATGAATTGCATCAACAAGGTATGAGGCATAATCAAATGTTATTGCTAGGGAGGGGTTTAGAATTTGTGCAATCATTAACATATAATGGGTTGGCATATTCTTTTCAGCATCCTCTACAAAAATCTGGCATAATGCCCAATACATACCCTTAGCTCTCAGAGTGAATAGATTGAGAGAGAATGGTTCCATTGTGCTGGGGCCTACAACTGTTAACCCCCCTATCTTTACAAAGAATTCTTTCAATGGGCCACTTCTAAGATGATCCCTTTGTGTGTTGTAAACCTGGGCTAACGACTCAAAGTCAATAGGTTCTAACAAATTGGAGGACTCACTGAGTTTAAACACTTTCCTAAATTCATCTTCATTTATCTCAATCAAGACTGATCCCTTTATGTTCCTGATGCATCTTGCCACAGAGTCATAATTCTATGCAATCAGGGCTAACAGATCTAAATCCATAAAAACACCAGGGACCACAAGCTTTCCTACATCCTGCTCCCATATGCCATTCAAAGGAGCTGGGGAATTCCTCTGCTGAAAACCGACTTTGAAGAGTCCTAAGCCTGACAATCCTATTTCAGGGTCCCTCAACCAATTACCCTTATCATAAAGGCCATCTCTAATTTTTAGATGAGGGTTCTTAGGTACTAGCTCTTTGGCCTTAGCCCCAACATTGGTGGACATGGTTAATTGCTCTAAAAAATCATCACAGATATTTTGGTCCTCCTAATTCACTTTCCGTGTAAATTCTCTTCTAGGTGCCATTCTAGTCAAACAATTATACCACTAGAAGCTAGCACAGACCTCTAATGAAGTAATTCACACAGCAGTATTTGAGAACAAACCAAGAGTTATCAAGAAAAGCACAAGAAACCTGATTATTCGCTTGAAGAAAATTGCTCTGCAACAAACTTCGATGAAACAATACTTAGCAATCAAGTTGATGCAAACTGAAAAGGGCAAGTTGGCATTTAAGTTTTTAGAAATTAACTCCACATGCTTCGGCTTTCTTTTCAGAATTAAATTCACCAAATCGAATTCAAAACTGGCTCCAACAAGTCATAATTTCTCTAAGTCTTTCCTCTATTTCGCTCTTTCGCTACTTCGTAGAACATAAAACCCGTGCTCTTTTCTTTTGTGAAACAACACTGGCCATTGGATCTTGAGAACTTACATTGCCTTTATCTTCGTTTAATCTCTTTTCTTTAGTGTCGGGCCCTACCTCCTTTTCACGAGTTCACAGAGTTTAACAATCGTGCACTTTTCCTTCATGAGGCCGTGCCAAGCGTTAGATCAAACTCAAATCACCTGGCCTTTAACT
Organism: Cryptomeria japonica; assembly: GCF_030272615.1. NCBI lineage: Eukaryota > Viridiplantae > Streptophyta > Pinopsida > Cupressales > Cupressaceae > Cryptomeria > Cryptomeria japonica. The sequence goes on along the minus strand of NC_081407.1, from coordinate 893,142,471 downwards.
CCAACCGGGACCGTCAATCCTTTTAACTAACCGCGCCTCATCTTGACGGCTAACGGTTTTTGCCATTTTGGTGAGGTTAAGCTGCGGGCATCTTCGGGTCATGAAACAACAAGAAGTGTTGGATCAATCTTGAGATGAATGCGTTTTAAGTGGGCCCTTTATCTGGGAATTACTTACCCCACTTGTTATCCGGTTAATAAATGCCACATAGCAGTTGGCCATTAGCCCTGTAAACTCCTTTTGGTTCCACCCTTAATCCACCACGTGTTCCCTTTTACTATTCCCACATAACTGTCGGTTACACCTAGGCGGGCCCTCAACCACTTTTTTAAACCACATGTCATGTCACTCCTCCATGTGATTTCCACCTATCTTTCGCGACTTCGCGAACATTATTCTTCGTTTGGCTTGTAGCCACGAAACCACGAGAACCGTTAGATCAAAACAGACCTGATCTGCTTTTAACTTCATGCCATGCCTGTCCCTTGGGCCCATCGGCCTTTTTGCTACTTCGCAATGACTAGCTTACTAGAATCTTATCTTCGCAAATTCACGTGAGCCGTTAGATCTCAAGAACTTGCTCGTTGTTTACTATTTTTATGACAACCTTGCCTGAACCCACTGCATACCGCCAACTGAGTGCCTTGTCACTGCCATGTCATCGCCAACTGGGGTTACCACATTTACTACCACTCTTAGCGAGACCCTCCCACCTTTTCGCTATTTCGCTAAAGGTATAGCTCGTGCATCTCCCAGCCATGAAACAACAAGAAGTCATTGATCTTTTTCCAAGCTCTACAAAAAGTAGCAGCTGTTATGCCACGTCACTCCTCCGTGTGATTTCCACCTATCTTTCATAACTTTGTGAACATTATTCTCTGTTTGGCTTGCAGCCACGAAACCACGAGAACCATTGGATCAAAACAGACCTGATCTACTTTTAACTTCATGCCATGCCCGTCCCTTGGGCCCATCGGCCTTTTCACTACTTCGCAATGACTAACTTGCTAGCATCTTATCTTCGCGAATTCACGCGAGCTGTTAGATCTCAAGAACTTGCTCGTTGTTTACTCTTTTTATGACAACCTTGCCTAGATCCACTGCATACCACCAACTCAATGCCTTGTCACCGCCATGTCATCACCAATTGGGGTTACCACATTTACTACCACTCTTAGCGGGACCCTCCACCTTTTCGCTATTTCGCTGAAGGTATAGCTCGTGCATCTCTCGGCCACGAAACAACAAGAAGCCATTGATCTTTTTCCAACCTGATCATTCTTTAACCAAAGAAGACCGCATATCTTTGGAACCCCCCAAACCCTTTCGCCACTTCGCGAAGCTTAGAACACGTTCTGCTTGATCTCACGAAACCACGTTGTCCGTCCGATCAGATGAAACTTGATCGGTGTTTAGCTTTGGTCCAAACCTGTATGCCGGGTCCACCTTTGCCTTTCGCTAGTTCGTGGAAACTAAGTTTCGAGAACTTTTTGGTCGTGAATCAATGCGGGCCGTCAGATCAACAGAAAATCGCATGATACTTATAAGGCCGGACAGACATTAGAAAAGGCAGATTAAAAGAGAGCAAGAATAAAATATTTAAAGGGACCGCCTAGGTAAATGACAAGGGGAGAACACTTTTATGATAAATGGACCCATCGCTTAAGTGAATATAGTAACGCCAAATTAGAAACCAAAAGGGCTTTTCTCAGGTATTGAACCAACTTAAAACCTAAACCCTGAACCTCTTAGGATTTAAAACAAATTGAAAGAAATTCCTTCCTTCGATGGCTCTTTTATATTTATTTATTTTTTTAAAATGATCATCATTGGAATTACGACGAATACCAAGCTTTCGACCGACGACTTCTTTGACCGTTGGTAGAGTCCATTGGATTGTCGAATTTCCGACGAGCATGGCATCGTCGACCAATCCAATGCCGAGTTTTTGACGGTGGATTTTGTCGACACTCTAATGAAAATTCATCAAAAATCCGACAAACGACCTTCGGAAATCCACTCCGAATGTACTAGTGATTGATTTTAGCTAATGTTGACCAATCTCAAGTAAATAAAAATGCAGGTCCCAGTACTCCCCATTGGTTGGACATTGCTCTTAGCAGCAAGAAAAGGAATGTGGTTCCTGTGTCAGTTCCAATTTCTATAGTTCAGAAGGCTGATGTATAGAAATATGGCATCATGAAATTTCTGTCAAAAAAAACCAGTACAGGGCCTAGATGACAACATTCTTTATGTGTGTAGGAGAAACATTGAATGTCAGAATTCTATATTGGAACAGGGATGCGGTGAATCTGCTAAGCTGCGAGATGAGTTATCTAAACTCGTTTTATCAATGCAAAATGATTTGAAATGCATAGGGATTAAATGCCTGAAGGAAGATGGAAAAACCATAGAGAGGTTAGAAGTCATAACTCAATCATTTTAGGGAAAAAATTGATAGTTCTGGTACTTAATATAAGTACAGATCCAATAGCCAACAAGATGAGAAGGGGGGGGGGGGGTGAATCATACAAACTTAATCTTCCATAAAAACATCAGATTCAACCTCGGTAACATATACTTCAGTAATATAACCAAAACTATTAAACATGCAAACTCAAAAGCATATAAACATCATAAACCTCATAACACCAGATTTAACGTGGAAACCCAAATAGGGAAAAACCACTATGGGGTTTCAGACCCACTAAGAAATATACTCTTCTAGAGTATGCTCAGTTAAAAGCAAATCCTATTAAATATTACAAACACATTGCTAGATGTGACTCGGTTAAGGGATTTCCCTCAGATCTGTTAGGATCTTCACCTTGTTAGAAGTGACCTTGTTAAAGGATTTCAAACACTCAATCAGAATGTCACCTTGCTAGAGGGTTTTACAAATAAAACTGTTAAGTCCACTCGGTTAACATATTTTCTATCACTTTCACAAAATAACAGTAATAAAAATCTATTTGCAACTTCACATCTAAAATGCTAAAGTAGATTCCTATTTGTTCAATACAATCTAGACATAGAACTAATCTTGTCTAACTGCTGGGCTTCTATACTCTGTTATTCTAACAAGTCTTCAAGCTTCTGTGCTCGGTAATCACTATGTAGCATCCCTATGCATACACTTGCCTGCATGCATTGTTTATCAACAGTTTCCTATTTATAAACAATTAGGTAACCACTTAATCTCCTTGATCACATTTCCCATGATCAATCATAGCCATCAAATCTTTGATCTTGTCCAGGTTCAATGCATCTTTCAATCTGAAAATGTTTTACCCCACCTTGGAACTTGCATACATTTCTTGGAACTTGTGCCAGGTTATTGCGGTTCAATCTACACTGTAGATCTTCATGCCGACTTTCCTTTGCCTTAGATTCATTAACAAACTTCATGCACGACTCACCAATCATTTAATCAGTTCCATCTCATCAGCTTCCTTCATTAAATATCGCATGTAAACATTTAATGTATTCTGTTATAGCTCGGTTACAACTCGGTAACAACTCGGCGAATACTAAACTTCACTCGGTAGACATTCCGCCTTCATTAACCAATAGTGATAACCTTAGGGTTTACCGACTAGGTTCTTTGCTTGATAACATAGTATAGTATTAACCTTTACAATTTACAACATATGTATGATGTTAAAACAATCTAAAACATCATGATCTCATCATTGTCTGACTCGGTAATAGTTTCCAATTGAATACCTTATTCATCCCCTTATTCATCATATTCTTTCCTGTGTCTTTTACCGACATCTTTATACTCTTTAAATCATACTTCTCAAGATATGGCAACATCATACTGAATTAGAAAATCAATTTCCTGACATCAATGACAAAATAATAATATCAAGACATTAAACATTCTTAATCAGTTATATCCATAATCATCAACAACCTTCTCAATATCCTTATTGAAATGCCAACAATCTTTCATTGTCTGTTATAATGCAATATTGCCAACAATCTCCCCCTTTGGCATTGATGGCAAAACCAATTGATATGACCTTTGAAGATTCGGATTGCTATGATTCTGAAATGTTGAAATGCTCTCCCCCATACATTAGACTTCTCCTCTTTTCTTCAGTCTTCTTTCCAATCTGTAGTCTTCTCATTTTTCTTTTAGTCTTCTCCCCTTATATTAGTCTTCTCCCCCTTTGACAACAATGCCAAAAAGTAAAGAACTAAAACATAATTTCTTTCTGTATGAAGTGATTTCCTACTGTTGTGTATCAACTAAGTCTCGGTCAGAGCATTTTGTCTTCAATTCCTGTTCCCTATATTATTTCCTGTAATAATTCCTGTACACCTTTAGAAAACATCCTAAAGTGTATAAATCAGTATCAACTCCCAAAAGATATTCGATAGAGTCATCGGATTGATGCTTTCACTGAACTCGGTCAGTGAGTAGAAGATAAGGGTAGGACCCCTAACTTACTTCTGAGATATTCAAAAGTCTCCCTTGGTAGTGGCTTGGTGAAGATATCCGCTATTTGTTCCTTTGTGCTAACATACTCCAACACCACTTTCTTCTCTTGAGCTTCTTCTCTAAGATAATGATATTTGATAGAGATGTGCTTTGTCTTAGAGTACATAACAGGATTTTTTGAAATATTAATGGCACTAGTATTGTCATAGAATATAGTTACTGGCTTGGTAAATTTCTCATTTATACCTTCCAATAGTTGTTTGATCCATGCAATGTTAATACAATTCAGTGCTGCAGCAACGTATTCAGCTTCTGTTGTTGACTGTGAAACACATCCTTGTTTCTCGCTAAGCCAACTCACTAGTCTTTCTCCTAAAAAGAAAGCTCCTCCACTTGTGCTTTTTCTGTCATCAATGTTGCCTGCCCAATCAGCATCAGTATAAACTTTTAAATCAAAATAATTGCCTTTTTGATAGACTAAGCCATAATCCTTAGTGCCTTTTAAGTATCTAAAAATTCTTTTGATTGCTGTCATGTGTGTTTCCTTAGGATCTGCAGAGAATCTTGCAACTATACCTACTGCATGTGCTATGTCTGGTCGGCTATGAACAACATATTGTAGCTTTCCAATCATGGATCGGTAAAGTGTCTCATCAACAGATGCAGATTCATCATTCTTTGACAATTTACAGTTGGTAGTCATAGGAGTACTTACTGGTTTTGAATCCTCCATTCCAAATTTCTTCAAGATTTCCTTTATGTACTTGGATTGAGTAATGAAAATCTCATTTTTCATTTGTAGTATCTGTAAACCTATAAAATACTTTATCTCACCGATTAGTGACATCTCAAATTCTTTGCTCATTTCATTTCCAAAGTTTTTGCATAGAGAGTCATTGCCACAAAATATAATATCATCAACAAATATGGTTGAGATCAGTATTCCATTTTCATCATTCTTCATGTACATGTTGATGTTCTCACTTGTCCTTATAAAACCAATCTTAATCAAATAAGAGTGCAATCTTTCATACCATGCTCTAGGTGCTTGTTTCAAACCATATAAAACTTTGTTCAATTTACATACATGATCTTTATTATTGTCTTCAACAAATCCTTCAGGTTGTTCAATAAAAACTTCTTCTTCTAATATTCCATTTAGAAATGCAGATTTGACATCCATTTGATATACCTTGAAGTTTTTGAAAGCAGCATAGGCCAACAATGTTCTTACTCCTTCAAGTTTAACAACAGGTGCAAAAGTTTCACCATAATCAATTCCTTCTTCTTGAGCATAACCTTTGCAAACTAGTCTTGCTTTGTTTCGAATGACTTCTCCTTTTTCATTTAGCTTGTTTCAGAAAATCCACTTTGTACCGATTACATTTTTGTCCTTCGGTCTTGGGATTAGTGTCCATGTGTCATTCTTCTTGATTTGATCAATCTTTTTTGTCATAGCATTTATCCAATCTTCACTGTTAAATGCCTCTTTCACTATTCTCGGTTCAAATTCAGATATCAAACATGTGTTCTATCTTAGTTTGTTCCTTATCATCACTGGATCATCCTTATCTCCTATAATCTGACTTGGTGCATGATGTCTTCTGACATACTTGGCTAATACAAGCTCGGTAGGCTCTGTATGATCTTCTTCATCACTCGGTAACTGGATATTCTCTTCATTTTCTTCAACAGTCTTCTCGGTAAGACTTCTTGGTTGAACATAGACAAATTCATCATAGTCTTCTAGTTCCTTGGAATTTCCTTCATCATTTCTTTCTGCAAATTCATCAATTTTCACATTTGCACTTTCTACTATTTTATTAGATGATTTGATCAGACATTTAAATGCTTTGCTTCTAGAAGAATAACCTAGAAATGTTCCTTCTTCACTTTTCTGATCAAACTTGCCATTTCTATCATCTTTGTGAACATAGCATCTACTTCCAAAGATTTTAAAATAACTAACATTAGGTTTCTTATCATACTAGATTTCATATGGTGTCTTCAAAGTACCTTTCTTCAATTGAACTCGATTCAAGGTGTAAACAACAGTGCTTATTGCTTCTCTCCAAAATGTTTGTGGCACCTTCTTTTCAATCATCAGTGTTCTAGCACAATCCATAATAGATCTACTTCTTCTCTCAACTATTCCATTCTATTGTGGAGTTCTCGGTGCAGAGACTTGTCTTTTAATACCATGATCATTGCAGAATAAATTGAACTCATCAGATGTGAACTCTCCTCCTTTATCTGATCTAAGACATTTCAGTTGTCTTCCTGTTTCATTTTCAACTCTTGCCTTGTACCATTTAAACATTTGAAAAGCTTCTGATTTTTCTTTTAAAAACATTACTGACATCATCCTTGAATAGTCATCCACAAATAGTATGAAATATTTATCACCATAATAACTTTGAACTTTCATAGGACCACAAAGATCAGTGTGCGCTAGATATAAAATTCCCTTAGAAGTGTAAAAATTACTTGTAAAGATTGATCTTGTCATCTTACCCATCTGGCATCCTCGACACATAGCATTCTCAGGTTTTTCAAGACTCGATAGACCTCTTACTCGGTGCTTCTTACTTATTTTGATCAGATTATCAAAATTTACATGACAAAACCTTTTATGCCATAACTAGGTATCATCAATCTTTGCATACAAACACTTATTCTGAGTTGAGTCAAGGTGAAATGTATTACCTTTTGTTTATGTCTCGGTAGTAGCTAACTTTCCATTCTTGTCATGAACTTTGACAATTCCCTTCCAAAATTCTATTTGGTAACCTGTGTTGTTTAGCTGTGCTACACTTAACGAATTGTATTTCAAACCTTCAACCCAATAAACATCATTACATCTTGCATTATCAAGAAGTGTTATTGATCCTTTATCTCTTACCGGACATGGTGCATCATTACCAAATCTAACATAGCCTCCATCATAATCTTCTAATATAACAAACTTGTGTTTATCACCTGTCATATGATGTGAGCATCCACTATCTATGATCCAAGAATCATTAGTGTTTATGTGAGATATTAGGGCTTTTTCTTCATACCTTTCTTCATCTGACCCATCTTTGATAGCCACATAAACTACTTCCTCAGTATCACTCTCATCTGATTTATCATCATTAGATTCCTCATTAGCTATTAAGCATGTCTTTCTATCTCTTCTTCTGAAGTCTTGGTGTCCTTTGTAATGATTATCTTTCTATCTGTCATCTCAGTAATCTCTCTTTTCAGTAGAATCTTTGTTAGGACAGTTAGAAGCCGTATGTCCTATCTTATCACAATTGAAACATTTCAAAGGTAGTTTTCCTTTATACTTACCTTTGCCTCTCGGTAACCTTTTGGCTAATAGAGCTTCAAACTCTTCTTACTTTCTGATTTCCTCATACAGTTTGTGTACTGCCTCCATGTTCTTATGAAATCTTTCACTTGCTCCACCGTGATCTCCTTCAGAGTACTTATACTATCTTTCATTGTAATCATTAGATTCATCAAGATGAAAAGAACTAAATGCAGATTCAACTTTATTTACCCAAGATCCATTGTTATCAAAATTACTTAACTCAAATGCATGTAGCTTACCAATAGTAACATCTAAAGAAACTAGCATATTAGGTACAGACCTCAATTCACTGATTGCAGAGACTCGGATTGCATAAGCTGGTAGAAGGGTTCTCAACAACTTACTTGTTATATCCTTTTCTTCAATAGTTCCACCTGCTCCTTTGATTTGATTGACAACCTCCTTTAGTCTTGTACTATACCGAGTTATGTTCTCACCTTCATTAATCCTCATAGATTCAAGTTGTCCTCTTAGACTATCTACTTTTTCTCTTTGAACATGTTCATCTCCTCCATACACTAATATGAGCTTATCCCACATTGCCTTTGCATCATTGCAGCTTTCTAGATCATTAAACTTTGAATCGGTCAACGTAGATGTTATTTCAATCATTGCTTGAATATGTTCTTGCTTTGCCTTTATCTCTTCCATAGTCAATGGATAGGTGCTCAGTGTAACAAAATCATTCTCTAGATAGTATACAACATATTCTCCAACTCTTGATAGATGTAGCTTCATCCTTTTCTGCCATGTAGAGAAACTTGACTTGTTCAGCTTTGGTGCATCCCTCTTATACATCTTTGGATCTTTAACTCAAGTGCCTTTAAACTTTTCTTTTAGATTCCAAAGCTCTGATACCAATTGATAGTTCTGATACTTAATATAAGTATAGATCCAATAGCCAATAAGATGAGAGGGGGGGGGTGAATCATACAAACTTAATCTTCCATAAAAACATCAGATTCAACCTCGGTAACATATACTTCAGTAATATAACCAAAACTATTAAACATGCAAACTCAAAAGCATATAAACATCATAAACATCATAACACCAGATTTAACATGGAAAAAATAGGGAAAAACCACTGTGGGATTTCAGACCCACTAAGAAATATACTCTTCTAGAGTATGCTTGGTTAAAAGAAAATCCTGTTAAAGATTACAAACACATTGCTAGATGTGACCCGGTTACGGGATTTCCCTTAGATTTGTTAGGATCTTCACCTTGTTAGAAGTGACCTTGTTAAAGGATTTCAAACACTCAATCAGAATGTCACCTTGCTAGAGGGTTTTACAAATAAGACTGTTAAGTCCACTCGGTTAAGAGATTTTCTGTCACTTTCACAAAATAACAGTAATAAAAATCTATCTGCAACTTCACATCTAAAATGCTAAAGCAGATTCCTATTTGTTTAATAAAATGTAGACATAGAACTAATCTTGTCTAACTGTTGGGCTTCTATACTCTGTTATTCTAACAGGTCTTCAAGCTTATGTGCTCGGTAATCACTATGTAGCATCCCTATGCATACACTTGCCCGCATGCATTGTTTATCAACAGTTTCCTATTTATAAACAATTAGGTAACTGCTTAATCTCCTTGATCACATTTCCCATGATCAATCATAGCCATCAAATCTTTGATCTTGTCTAGGTTCAATGCATCTTTCGATTTGAAAATGTTTTACCCCACCTTGGAACTTGCATACATTTCTTGGAACTTGTGCCAGGGTATTGCGGTTCAATCTGCGCTGTAGATCTTCATGCCGACTTTCCTTTGCCTTAGATTCATTAACAAACTTCATGCACGACTCACCAATCATTTAATCAGTTCCAGCTCATCAGCTTCCTTCATTAAATATCGCATGTAAACATTTAATGCATTCCGTTATAGCTCAGTTACAACTCAGTAACAACTTGGTGAATACTAAACTTCACTCGGTAGACATTCCACCTTCATTAACCGATAGCGATAACCTTAGGGTTTACTGACTAGGTTCCTTAGGGTTTACCGACTAGGTTCTTTGCTTGATAGCATAGTATAGTATTAACCTTTACAATTTACAACATATGTATGATGTTAAAACAATCTAAAACATCATGATCTCATCATTGTCTGACTCGGTAATAGTTGCCCATTGAATACCTTATTCATCCCCTTATTCATCATATTCTTTCCTATGTCTTTTACCGACATCTTTATACTCTTTAAATCATACTTCTCAAGATATGGCAACATCATACTGAATTAGAAAATCAATTTCTTGTCATCAATGACAAAATAATAATATCAAGACAGTAAACATCCTTAATCAGTTATATCCATAATCATCAACAATCTTCTCAATATCCTTATTGAAATGCCAACAATCTTTCATTGTCTGTTATAATGCAATATTGCTAACAAAATTAACTATGTTAGAGAAACAAATGCTCTAACAACAAATGAATTCTCAACGGTGGCAAAGATTGAATCCCTCCTTTTCCTATGCATAGGACACTTAGGGAATCATACAAATATCGTAGCCCAGGTTTGATGAGATAAGGAAATGTGGCATTAGAGGATTGCACATATCAGAATCCTGAACTTCACCATTAAATAGAGCTTCTCAACTGTTCATGTGGAGTGGAAACGTGTCTCCAACATAGTGCAAAAATAGCATGAAGATCCCACCTCATAGATGCAATCTCGGCCATGTAGACCATTGAAAATGTTTTGTGATGAACTATAGGACAATTTTCTTTTAGTTAGTTTTCTGGTTACATTTTCATAACTAAATCTTGACTCAGGGGTAGATTTATGTAAACTCCGCGTTTCCCTAAATTTGGGTTAGCCGATGTGTGTCTATTTATATGTTTTTTAAAAGACTTTGTGAAGGTCTGATTTTTTGCAAGCTTTCAGACTTGATATATTTTGTCTTGCACTATCTGATATTATGAAAACTAAAATATGCATTTATTTGTGAATGAATGGAAATCATTATTTTGGGAGATTCAAATCTGTGTGTTTGATGAAGGATTTGGACTTTTGTTGGAGTTTATTTCAACTGAAATAGTCTTTTATTTCTAATGGAATAAATTATATGCTTGCGAAGGATTTAAGTCTGAAAGTTTTATTGAATGAAAAGTGCAAAATACAGCAAAGTCTGTGAACTTTGTCATTTCAGAAATTGATTTATAAAAAAAATGCATTTATAGAATAGTGATGTGTAGATGTGAAAATGCCTTTCGTACTTTCTAGTAAAAGTACATTTGAAATTATTCTCTTTCTTGTATTCATTGAAAATATGAAGAGGGATCTGTACCTCGAGAAAATTAAGAGGGAAACTTTCACAAGCTTACCCAACTATTGGTTAATATTTTGGATAATAGAGTGCCGTTATTTTAATTATTATAAGGGAAAAATCTATTAACCAACACCGAGTATTTCTTTTTCCTTTTCTCAGTGTTCAATCTCTTGCTATCACCTACAGGTCTAGGTGACATCTGCAAACATGTTGGTATTTGTAAAATATTTTTAGGTATAATTCTTCCAATAAGAAGTTAGAAGTATTTGATTTTAGATTTTGGTCTTGTAATCTCTCATTGCTTGCATATTTTCTCAAGATAAATACATCTCCAATGAGATGATCCATAAAGAATCTAGAGCCAACTGTGAGATTTTGCCAAGATCTAGAGGCAATGGAAAGCACAAATAAGAGAGACAAAATATATTATAGGAATAAATTGTATTCTATCAAGATGCAAAATTTGATCAACTGGATCATTACAAGATATAGATTGACTTCTTGTACAAACAATGTAGATGAGTCTGCTTATATATGCAAGGCTTATGGATATGTGAGCACACAAACATGACATGTGGCTCAATAAGAAACAAGGGTAGGTAGGAAATAGGTGTGGGTAGGTAGGAGAAATAATATAATATTCCACATGAGGTGGAATGTAACAACAAGATAAGATCAACACCACAAAAGGTGGAAATTCTCCTACACACACTATCCCAATGTGGCACAAATACCCAAGTGTCTCATACCCAAACTACTATTAAATGCATGTACCTAAGTAAACTTAAGTAAAGTGTAATAATATCCATGATGAATAATTATTTACACCAACACCCCCCCTTAAGTGCAACTTAGGGGAATGCACTAAAGTCTACAATGCAACTAAGAAATACAAGATGGGTCCCGGCTTTGAGGCCATGTTAGGTACCCATGTATAAATGCAAATGCAATCTCCCACAAAGTGAGGAAAGAGAGAAAAACCCAATGGGAAAAAACCCTCCCCCAAAAGAGAGATGATGAAAGAACACAATGTTCTCAATGATGAATGAGAAGAACAAAAAATATGTCCCCCCCATAAGAGAGAAGAAAGACCATGAAGCCCCCCCTCAATGTCGAATCTCCTGCAAATATGGTCCAATGATGATGATCAAAATACCTTCCCATAAGGAAGAAAGAGAGCCAATGCTGCACCAATAATTTCAAAGTGTGACAAAACCAGGTACCAAGTCGATGATGATGAATCACTCGCTGCAACAAAATAAAGATCAGGCATGGAGACAACCTGCTGTGAGAATCATCTAGATACTCATAAATAGCAGAAATACTGGTAAAATCCAAGTCTCATGAGAGCCATGCACAAATGTGTACAATATAAGTCTCAACTAGAGCCATGCACCAAGTCTCACAATATATTCCTAATCTATGTGTACAAGAGGATTACATCAAATATGTCAACAATGACAAGATACAAAGAAGTGTGGCACTTTATGATAGTGCGAGTACAACATTGCTCAAGCAAGAGCATACATCATGATAAAATATTTAAATGTGGAAACATGAAAATGATGCCACCAACAAAGAAGCCTGGTAGAATACTACAGATGAAGATGCCTTTGAATGAAATTTCACCAAGAGATACAAATGAATAGCTGACCCCCCATAAAAAGATCATGTTGGCTCTTGCAAATAATAGCAAAGTGGACTTCTAATTTCAACTTTCCAAATTCTCAAAATGAGATCTAAGGGACTTCAACAAATACTACTAGTGATCTAAACTGAGATCCAAGAAAAATGCAAGTACCAAATATGCCAAAAATGGCTAAATACTGAAAGGACAATTTCTACTCAAATTCATTGCAAACAAATGGTAGATTATGAAATTAGATGAAAAATATGCACTTTAAAAAAAACGGCACTTGAAAAGGAGTCCATATGAGCCCAAATGAAGCCTCCAAAGTTGTAAAAATCAAGATTTCACGAATTTTGAAAAAACCTGTATCCAAAAATAAAAAAAACCCTGCACCACTATACAGATCATAAAATTACACCCCAAAACAAAAAAAACATTCTCGAAAAAATGAGTCCGAATGAGTGAGATATCACTATTTGAAAATTGCCTGCAAAATTATAATTTCTGGAAAATTTCCGTCGCAACTTCAAACTTCAAATGCCTCTAGATTTGGCCTCTGAAGTCTAATTTGGATGAAACAAAAGACAAAACTGACTTTCTTGGACCTCCTCAATCCAATGGCGACCTCATATTTGACCCATCAAGCTTCAATAATAACCTGCAATAGAAAGCTCCAAAATGTAAACCCCAAATAGCATCAAATTTCTCTCAATTGACAAACCAATGACACTCTAATGGCTCTGATACCATGTGAGACATGTACCAACTCTGATACCATGTGAGATTTTTCCAAGATGTAGAGGTAATGGAAAGTGCAAATAAGAGAGATAAAATATATGATAGGAATAAACTGTATTCTATCAAGATGCAAAATATGATCAACTGGATCATTACAAGATATAGATTGATTGCCCGTACAAACAATGTACATGAGTCTGCTTATATAGGCAAGGCTTATGGATATGTGAGCACACAAACATGACATGTGGCTCAATAAGAAACAAGGATAGGTAGGAAATAGGTGTGGATAGGTAGGAGAAATAATATAATATTCTACATGAGGTGGAATGTAACAACAAGATAAGATCAACACCATAAAAGGTGGAAATTCTCCTACACACACTATCCCAATGTGGCACAAACACCCAAGTGTCTCATACCCAAACTACTATTAAATTCATGTACCTATGTAAACTTAAGTAAAGTGTAATAATATCCATGATGAATAATTATTTACACCAACACCAACATCTCTTTTTTATGCTTTCAAGACTACTTTTGAGGTGCAACATGAGGAATTCCTTGGCTACTCTCTACAAAAATTTCAGTCCAACAAATATGGAAACTACTGAGAATAGATTTTTAATAAGGTCACCTTTGATCCTCCATGGCTAGTACCATAAGGGTATTCATTGATTTGTTGTTTGTAACCTTCACCAAGTTCAGGTTATGGCCATTTCATGTGTTGATAATGATGCTGAGAAGGGTATGTTACTATAAGTCTATTCTTTCTACCTATTTTATTCCAAGTCCTTTTCCTCTAAAATTATCTATTTTTTGGAGGGTGTTTATTTAACCTCCTTTGTATCTATCTCTAGGGATCCTATGTATTTATCTATTTTGGTGGAGGTCGATTAGTGGTGCTAGAGCACCTTGCAGGTTTTGAAGACCATTTGCAAAATGAAGGCTTTTAGAGGTGTTTGTAGGTTCCTTGAATGTTTTAATTTTTAATAAGGTCTTTCAAGACCAATAATTTTTGTTTTGATGAGTCATGTAAGGCCTTAGTGCCATTTTGTAGTGTGAACTTCTTAGGACCTATTTGGTCAACCATGGTAAAATGACATCCAAAATGCCTAAATGAGGCAAGCATTGTATTTTGGATCCTATGTATCCTATTTGTAAGGTTTATGATGTTTTGTAATAGGTTACATAGGCAAATATCATAGATTGTCAAGTTTTGTGCAAAGTTGTCAAGTTTGGATGACAACTTTTGTTGTCATCTTGTAACTAATTATCTCCCTCCAATGGCTACCTAATTAAAATTTAAGTTTGAGTCTGTTGAGGAGGTTTGAGAAACCTTTCTTAAGGCCTTTGAGGTAGATAAGAAAGGATTGATGAAGCTTTGGATGTAAGACAATGATAAGAAATTTACACAAATTCGCTGTAATATTGGTGTGTACGATCATTGTACAAACTCCATGTGCATGCTAGATAATTGATTTGAATAGGCCCATATTTTGATGTTAGTTTGGATTTGATTTGATAGGAAAAGACTATGAAATAAGCAAGATATCTACATTTTTGTGTAAGGTGGTCTGAAAACCCTCCAAAACCAAGGTTTCTGAGGAAATGCTTTCTTAACCCCACATTCCTCTGGCCAAATTGGCTCAAAATATAGGGAATGGTAAGGGAGATAATTTATTGTAGTATTTTGAAATTTTTTGAGTGGGTTGTTGAGCTGGTGAATTTTGGGATAAAGCCCTAGGCTAGGCATCCTCATGTGACTAGCCGGTTTCGACTGTTAAAAATTATGTTGCAGTAGAAAGAAGAGTGGCGGGCCCTATATAATGGTGGATTTGGTGTTTAGGGATGTGTGAAAACCTTTCCCATCTATTGGTGTCTTTGGATCAGGCCATTGGTGTGTGGTTGCTTTGTAAAAGTGGCCTAAAAGCCCTATTAGGCCTTGTAGCAACAATGTTTGACCTAGTCAATGCAAGAGTTGGGGTTTGAGTTTTGGAATTATTCTGTGTCACCAAAGGGGGCATATAAAAGTGTCAAGAGTATGGGGTGTCAATGGGAGAATTTTAAATTTTTTCCCTTAAAGTCTCAAACTAAGGCTACTAGGAATAAGTGTCTTGTAGAGGGCAAGTCACCTTGATTGAACTTGTACAACAAAAGGGTGTTGTATTGGTAATAATCAATGTGTCTAGGGTTGGAAAATAGGTTCTATAGGGTCCATACCTACTCTGAAATGGTGTGTGAGTTATAATCCAAGTTGGTCATAGGTGACTATAGGAGAGTTGGTGTTAAGAAGAGACTTGATGTGAGAAGTTGTATCTCCATGAGTTGTTTATAGACTAAGTAGGGCCCCATTGAGAAAAGGGGAGTGTAGAGGTGTCCTTTCATGTTGTTGATAGGATAGTCCAAGAATTTATAAATGTTGAGACCTTAATTAAGGGTCTTGTAGAGTGATTTTGTGAGAGAAGCCTTTGTTCCTTAGGGCTTTGCATAATATTGGTATAGAGCAAGTCTGATCATTGGAAGGACAAATTTTGGTGTATATCAGTAGAAGAGAGCCAAAAATAGGCTAGCATAATGTCTCCAAAGGGGATGTCCATAGAGGTGGCTAAGAAGTTCCAAGAGATGAAAGAGATGATCAAGACCAGGGTCAAGGAGGTACTCAAGGCTGAACTAAAGGCATTGAAGAAAGGAAAAGGGCCAAGTGAGGAGACTGATGAAGAAGGAGAGCAAGAGGATGAAGAAGAAGAACCCCAAAGGCAAAAGCCAGAGATACCTGCTGATCAAAGACCATTCATTGAATCCCTAAAGACAATAGGAAAAGACTCTTCAGAAGCTAAGATGGAGATTCCTACCTACAACGAGAATATGAATGTTGAAGAACTTATGGATTGGATAGATACCTTGAATAATTATTTTGAGTACAAGAAAGTGACTAAGGAGAAGAAAGTGAAGTTTGCAAAGACCAAACTAAAGGGTGCTGCTTTAACTTGGTGGAACTATACTCAAGGTGAAAGAGTGAAGATGGGAAAGAGTATGATTCATTCTTGGGTCAAGATGGTGTCTAAACTCAAGGCCCAATTCATTCCTGTTGATTATGAAGTGCAACTGTATAGGAGAATGAAAAATTTGAAGCAGAAGGACTTGGATGTGGCTTCCTACACAGAGGAATCCCACAAATTGAGTTTGAGATTAGGGCACCATGAAGATGAAAAGGAGAAGGTTGCTAGGTACTTGAATGGACTCAAGTTCAACATTCAAGATGAGATGAGTTTGATGACTCCTAAAATAGTAAATGAATGCTTTCAAATGGCTCTGAGGCGGAGGATAAGTTGAGAAGAAAAAGTGAATAAAACAGTAGGGGAAGAGGAGGAAAGAAATTTAGAGGAAAGGGGAATTTTGGGGGAAGAGGACAATCTCAAAAACCCAAAGGTGAGTCTAGCCAGAAAGAACAAAGTGGAGACTCAGGTTCAAGAGGAGGCTTTACTAGAGGAAGGAGACCCAATGGAAGGGGTAGATTTGGAGGACTAGAAAGAGGTCCTAGTGTCTTCATAGGGAGATTATTTAATTGAAAACAAGTAGGGAACACTTCAAGCAAGTTCCCTGAGAAAGCCTCAAACTCTCATGGAGGAAAGAGAAGGCACCAGTTGATTGAAGAAGAAGATTGCCAAAGTGTCAATTACCCAATTGGAAGTATAGCCCTGACCCATGATGGAGAAATCTTGATGATGAGGAGAACCAAGTTGAAGATGCCTCAAGTGAAAGAACCCCCACAGAGGAAGACATTATTGGAAATGTGCAGGATCATGGTGTGCCAAAATAGGCCCTTAAGTGGCAATGAAATTTCAGAAAATCGGAGTTATGCAACTTGACATGAAAATTTGAATAAGTTATGAACATTATTTTAAAAATATGTAAGAAGAGAATATATAGAAAATTAAAAGAAGTTTCTAAGCTACTAGTTGTTTTTTGGAAAAAAAATCCTATTTGATGAAAATTTCAAATTTCAATGCAGTGGTACTTAAATTTCAAGAAAAAGATAAGAAGTAGGTGTATGTTTGACCACCCTAATCATAATAAAATCATAATATTTTTTTATAACATTTATAATATAAGTATTAGACTCATGTTCGAATGAGATACATATTTTTTATAATTTTCAATAAAGTAAATAATTATTTATGAATTTTTTACTACAAATTTTTCAGAAATTCAGAAATTCAGAAACTCCTACGTTTGACCACCTTAACTTGTAAAAACCTTATGAAATTCATTTTTAAAATTTTTTTCCCTATAGTAGATGAAGCGTAGGATGTTATTCATATTTCGGATTCAAAAAATGTTATAGAATTTGAATGTTATGAGTGTTTTTCAATCAATCTATCAATCAGGTCTTTTGTTAGAATTCAATTAGAAAATAAATAATAATTATTTATTAAAGTCAAAATAAGACAAGCTTTATATTGTTGGAAATCCGAGAACATCCTTAAAAAACCCTTTTCGTTTTATCAATTTTGGCTATAAAAATATCGTTAGCCACCAGTGTAAAGTCTGGAAAATCGAGGAATACTAAAAAACACATTTTTTCAATTGACTTTCTAGGCTTGTCACTTCCAAGACAAATCCCAAAGCAAAACCGAGCCAAAATTTCAAATTTGAAATTTGTACAACAGAAATCAGATATTTGATATCGATTTTAATAAGTAAATTCAATAACTAAATTTACACATAATTAATCTATTGTTTATTAATATAAAAATATATAATATATTAATTTATAAATATATTAGTATATGATATTAGAGAGAGAGAGAGAGAGAGAGAGAGAGAGAGAGAGAGAGAGAGAGAGAGAGAGAGAGAGAGAGAGAGAGAGGAGGGGGGAGAGAGAGAGGGAGGGGGAAGGGAGAGAGAGATAGAGAGAGGGAGGGGGACGAGGTTATATTTTGTCCTAAGGGGTCATATTGTGTCCTATGACCCCTTAGGTGTCAACGAGAATTGATTTTGGGACCCCAAATTAAAATCGGATATTCGATATATCGGATATCTAATTTTTGTAAATAAAAAAAAGCCTTGTGAGCCATTTTGTGGATTCCAATGGCCCACATTCTTCACATTCTTGTTTTTGTCAACAATCACGGGGTTTTCAGATAGGTTGAGACAAATTTGTGCTTTTGAGATATTTTTAAAGTCAAATCTTACATTGTCAATCATTTAGGAGCATCTTTCTGGAGGCAAATGGGGAGTAGTAGTCATCGGAAGTCTAAATGCAAAAGAAAGATTTTAAATGACCAAATTGAATTGTATAGAGAAAGAGATAGAGAAGGTCATAGGAGGAGAAGACAAGGTATGTTAAATATTGCTAATGTTACTTCAAGTGAAGAGGAAATTGAATTTGGAAATGTTGATCAAGTTATTGAAAATGAAAATATAGATTTTGAAACTGAAAATGTTGAAAATGTTGAAAGTGATAATGAAAATGCTCAACATGATGTGAGAATGGAAAGTGAAAATTTTAGAGTTGACAATGAAGATCTCCATAATTTTGGTGTAAATATGATTTTTTTTGACATTAGAGGTGAAAATATAGAAAATTTTGACATAGGAGGTGAACATGTGGAAAATTTTGACATTGGAGGTGAAAATGTGGAAAAATTTGACATTGAAGGTGGAATTGCTCAACCAAGTGAATAATATGTAACACCTAATTACTTCAAAAGTGAAGACCCTCTCATGGATGAAAGACAAATTCCAAATCCAAGACCTTCAAGAACCCCAAAATGGTTACTTGAAATTGATGAGAACATTATTGCGAATCTTGAAGGCAAGAGGTCAACAAAAAACATTCGATTGTGGGCTACACAACTTTTCGACCAAAATTTTAGCAATAAGACATTGAATGAGCAATGCTAACTTTTTGTTCAATTGCTAAAGATGATAAAGATGAGACCATTGCTAAAAAAATTGAAGATTCGTATGAAAGATGGAGAGAAATTCTATTATTGTCAAAAATCTATTTAATGCTCTCAATTCTATTGGAAAGAATACCAAGGAAAGAGATAAGAGAGCTGCTCGAAGAGTGATTACAACCTCCTTACAATGCCATCAATTGAGGAAGGCTTGTCAAATGATACAAACTTGTGTTGATTTGAACATAAACGGTAAAAATTTGGATAGAGCACTTGCATGAAGACAAAGACTTGACAATCCACTTCAACATGATACATGGGATTTTGGTGGGAGGCTTCCACGTGTTGATAGAAAGTTGACTAACAATGTGAAGGAGAAAATTCAACAATTTTGGCACTCTAATCCTAGAGTATCACCCAATGTAAATGATGGTTTGAAATTAAGAATCGTCAACCGAGACCGCACACCACATCCCAAACATTTCTTGGAATCAAGACAAACAATGTTGTACAATTTTTTTTGTGAAGTATATCCAAATTTGCAAATATCACAAAGGGCCTTTGAATATTTGAAGCCATTTTATAGTGTATCTCTTAACATTCCTAATACTTGTTGTTGCAAGTACGATGTGGAGTTTTCAATGTACCATGAATTTTTATGCCATATTTGTTTTACGATGCGTACTAATGAGATGTTGCAAGTGTGTGGTGCAACACTATTTCCGAGATCATCAAGAGACTTGCAAGATCTATTTTTATACCCTAGAGATAATGGTTGTTATTTCTATAGAAATGTTTGTTTTAATGAGAAGTACTCACAATGTGGAGGGTTGTCAAAGTTTGTTTCATGTTTTCATGAGGGAAGCGAATAGGAGTTTGGAAATAATTATGTTGAGAAAAAAAGATATGAGATAGTGAAATATACTTTGAAGAGTGGAGGTGAAGGTTGCAGATACAAATTAGTCTCAAGAGAAGTGAGTGTTGCTGATTTTATTTTGGATTTTAAGGAAAATATTTTCTACAAGTATGCAAGGCACACCAATAGGTCTCAGTGGTTGGATCAGCAGTCTAGGATGTGTAAGAACCCTTTGCTGATTGGCACTATTGTATTGGTGGTTGATTTTGCAGAGAAGTATACATTACAACCACAAAATGAGGTACAATCTCAGTACTACAATTCAATCTAGATTGCTATTTTTGTTCACATTATATATAGAAATGCTCCTAATAGTACAAAAGAGGACAGGAAGATAATCAAGGAGTATCATTTTTATATGAGTGATGATAGATCACACTCCAAATATGTGCAACATTCTTTCGACAATTTTTGTGAGTTCTTGCATGAGAAAGATATTGCAATTGATTGACATCTCATATGGTCAGATAACTGTATGGGTCAATTCAAAAATGCCCGTATGTTTTATTGGTTGAATAGAATGCATGTAGAGATGCATATATCTCATATTTGGTGTTTTTCTAGGTAGGACATGGGAAGGGGGAGCATGATGGAGAGGTGCATGTTTGAAGAGAGCTCTAGTTAAGGAGCAATTGAGGATTCCAGGTGCAAATTTCTTTGATGCACATTCTATTATTGATTGGTGTAGCTCAACATTGTCACGTGGAGGTACTCTTGATTCAACAGTGACCAGATTCTTTTGGTTGGTTGAGGAGGGAACAATGGGGGATAGATTGGATTGTCAAACAATTAAAGATTATTCAAAGATGCATTTATTTCTCAGCTTAGATGCATGTACATGGACCATTTGGACACGAACATTGGCTTGTTTTTGTCAGAGTTGTGTTCGGTGTGATTGGGATCAGTGCGAGTCAAGTGAGTGGGTTGATACATGGGTTCCATAATATCTAACTCCTTTATCTCAAACAATATCCTTGTCAAATGATGACATGGAGAGTTCACTTGAGTATGAACATCTATCAGATCTTGTACAACCAAGACATGTTTTTGTAGTTGTTGCACCGCAAGGGAATGAAGAGAGATTAGAATATTGGTTGGCACGATGTGTACAGGAAAAACAGAAGCTAACACAACCAGTGACAAATGATAATGTGTTCACATATCCTACAGGTTCAATTGTTGTTATGGGAACTTGGTTGTGAACATACATGATTTGCTAAGATTATGAGAGACACAAAAATATTCTCATGTATTAACACCTTATTATAGCTAAAAATGTCAAGTTGTTGAAGCATCAAGTAAAATCGAAGACCAAAGAGCTATGGACAGTGACTACTGCTAATCATGAAGCAATACTGGATACTCTTAAGTAGAGAGATGACCCTTCAGACACACTTGTGTTACTACTTATCAAGTTGCCATTAGTTTTATATCCAAAATCATTCTATATACTCTAGTCGGTTACTACTACTGAAACATTCAGTCGGTATGCACAGAATAGTCGGTTAAAGAAGAAAGTATTCACAGAGTCCAGTATTCACCGAGCTATCTACCAAGTAACATTCCATGTCTATAGAGCAAAAATAATGATACACCGAGTGAAACGTGTTACCAGATTCATTGAATCTAGACACACATGGGAAAACGTGTTACAAGATCGAGGAACATAGAACCATTATCACACTGGAAATTACACTTAAAGATTGTGTATGATTTTGAGGTCATCTAACCAATGAAATATTTTGTATAGTTATTCATTCGATAAATCATGTTTGTAAGATTGAAGCAATGAATTAGATCACCGACATAAGAGATCTATTTATACAGCATGGATTAAGGATAAAAGTGTGATAGAGATAAATAGAGGTGTATGAAGCAAGACATGTGTGATACATAAGAAAGCACTGAATGTTATGACTATTACAGAGACACAGAGGTCACCGAGAAGGATTTCAGAGAACAGTCAAAGAACAGAGTAAATAGAAGGGTTTAGTGAGTTATTCTATGGGTTATCGAGGTATGCTATAAGCAAGGTAATCTCATTTTGAGCACATAGAATCTGCTATAACATTTCAGATGTAAAGTTGCAGATATTTGTAAAGATTTTATTGTAATATTTTGAAGTTGTAAGGGAAACCTTTAACAGGGTAAAAGACTCTAACAAAGTCTATAAATTGTAAAGCCTTTAATTAGGTGCAATAGTTAGTTTAAATGTTGTAAAATCCTTTAGCAAGCTAGATCTAATGATCTTGATACTCCTAATAGGGTAAGCTATTAGAAATAGCTGAACATGTAGCTCTAACCGAACAACCTTTATTATTGCAGTAGTGAAGTTGTGGGTGCCATCCCCACCATAGTTTTTCTCTCTACCCAAGAGTTTCTGCGTAACCAAAATATATGTGTTATGGAGTGAATCATGTATGATTGTTATTTATTTGTTTTAGCTTTATGTTATCTTACAACAGTTTGTGGTTTATGCATAACAGTAAAGATATTGTTTAAGAAAGGATTTGAAGTACTGATTCACCCCTCCCCTCTCAGTACATTAGCTTTCCATATTGGGCCTAACAATTGGTATTAGAGCTTGAATCTTGGAAAAAGGTTTAACAACCTAAAGAGAAAGATCTTATCAATGGAAGGCTATAAACAATCTCGGAGAATTGTGTATCTGCAAGAAGAGTTGGATCATGCTAATCAAGTGATTGCAGACATGCAAAAACAAATGCAAAAATCATTGAAAGTTAGAAGGAGATTATCTGATGATTTGTAGGACTCTCAAGAGTTAGTGGAACAAATTGAAACATCATCTGAGAACAGTATATCTGAAGAGACTGAACAGATGATTGAAGAACTAAAGGAAAAGAACAAAGCACTGACTGATTAGCTAAAAGCAATGAAAAGAGGACATGAACATTTCAACACACAGATGACTGAGAATATTGATGCACTAAGGAGAGCTGAGGATAAAGTAAGAGATCTAGAAAGAGAAAAACAACAGTTTGAAGCATTAGTATCTAAAAAGAATGATGAAATCACAAGGTTGATTGAGATTCAACAAAATCTATCAGATCAATTGGGCTATGTACATCATGAAGAAAATATGAAAGATGATGAGAATCAAGCATTGAAACTTGAAGTATCAAGGTTGACCGATGAACTTGAAACAGAAAAGAAATCTAAGGAAACACTAAAAAAGAGTTATGAAGCATAAAAGATGTTGGATGAGAAACTGAATACAAGAAGACCCAACAAAGATGCAGGACTTGGTTACAAAGGAAAAGACTCTACCGAGAAGGGAATTCATACAACCGTGAGAGGAGAATCATCAAAGCAAGCTGGAAATAAGAAGAATATCAAAGGAAAGAATCCTATTTGCAAGTACTGTGGAAATCAAGGTCATACTGCTAACATGTGCCAAATCAGAAAAGGTAAGCAACCGAATGTCACTAAGTCTAATGGTTATTGTCACAATTGCAATAAATATGGTCACACATCTAATCAATGTAGGACAAAGACTGTTAATAATTATCAGAAGGCAAAATTCAAAGGGTTTTGTAAAAACTGCAATAGATATGGACATAGTACCGAGAAGTGTTGGCTTAAGCAAAAGAACTATATGTGGTCTGCACACCGAGCAAACACTAGAGGTTACCAAACTCACACAGATCCTTACCGACAATATTCTGTAGTACCATGGGATTAGAATACAAGGATATGGTGTGAATGTTGTGGAAGATATGGACATATAAGTGCCAACTGCTTTATAAGGTTTAGAATGAACAACCAAAGATCATGGAAAAATCCCGGTATGGAATGTTTTCATTGTCACAAAGTTAGACATTTGGCTAGAGACTGTAGAGATCAACCTAGAGGAGACACTGAGGAAATAAAAGGCAAATTATAGATGATTTGGGAAAAGAAGGAAATTGTGTCAAATGAAGAAAGCACCTTACCTACCGAGTTAGGTGCACCTATTCCAAATTAATCGGTAAAGGTATGAAGGGATTGCATTCTCTCAAGGTTCAATCTTAACAGTTCCTATTTTATTATGTACTTAATTCAAAATCTGCATAACTAAGATGTATTAGTAAGTTTGAAATTCTATCAAAGTCTTTTGGAGCACTATACAGGAAGCCTGTCAAGTCGGTGAATACAGGAAGCCTGTCAAGTCGATAAATGAAGGAAGTCTGGCTACTCGGTTAAAGCACAAAAAGGAAAGAAGGTCTAGTGGAACCGAGTGCATTTAATGTTTTTGACCTAACCTGCACGGAGCCCGATAAGGTATATTGTGTACTTAAAGCATTTACGTGGTCATTTTACACTTACCAAGTTTTCAAGAAAATAGAGCAAAGTGATTCAAAGGCGATCAAACCTCCTCCAAAGAAAAATTCAAGGTATTTACATCAATCTCAACATATTGTTAAGCTGGTTTACCAATCATATTAAGTTGTTATTATTTGCTAAGTAGAAAGCATCTGCCATTTGAAAGTCGTCAAACCCTAAGGATCTTTTGTTAGTATTTATCTGAAATCTGTAATGGCACCTAAGATCCAGAATCCCATTATTGAGAACATCGAAAAGCCCTCACTGAAATACTCTTTAACTCCCAAAATTGCATTTGAACCGGATGACAAAACTGCATTCTCACTCATCCCGGATAGAGTTTTACTAGTCGAGGATGTGAGATTCTTCACTAAGTGTCGAGTTGAAGAACTAGGTCATGTTGAAATCAAAGACACATATGATGAATTGTGCACTGATGGTAAAATAGATAGCAAGTATGAGCATATTAAGATCAAGGGATTGACTGAAGCCCTAACCTATCCCCGTGTCTTCAAACCCCAATGGGTCAAGTTTGTTTTGAGCAAAGTTCATGATGATTTCATGTGGCTAGAAGAGCAACCGTTTAAGATCACCAAGGAAATCATTCATTTGATCATCGGTTACCCTATTTATGATCATACCCGAGATCAGAAAATGAAATCATAGAAGGAATTGATCAGTTTAACCGGAGTAGAATCTGATTGCAGGGGACTAAAATTGAACAATGTCACAGATGCAGAGCTAAAGTTTGCCATTAGAGTAATAGGTTATTGTTTCTTCCAATTAGCAAGGGAAAACAATGTACCTTGTGCAGCAGTAGACTTAGCATATAAAATTGTGAAGAAAGACATGAAAATTGATTTATGTGAGGTATTGTTGAAAAACTTGTTTGAGAATCTCAATACCATAAGGAAGCCAAAGAAGAACAATTCAGCTAATACACTAAAGTTTGGATCACTGTTAATATGCATGTTTTTCTATTTTGAAAAATTCTTTCCATCAGTCAGTAAAGTTGTTTGGGAACTACACCGACTAATCACCCATCAAATCAATGACTTCATCAAGAAGCTAGGTAATGATATTATGGATGATTACTTTAGCAAGTTTCAGGAAAGGATGCATAATAGGTACCGGATTCCACCCAAGTTAGTGGAGAAATACAAGGATGACATATGTTTTGAAGTTGACACTGATTACTGCTATGTTAATGCTGTGGAACCGAGAACTCAATCTTTGCCACCTATGGGTTACAAGATTGATTTTGACATCACACAACAACAGATAGATGCATTTCTTACATTACCAAGGCATGCTACTGAGCTGAGGTATGGAACATATGAAGAAGTGAAGGAAAAAGTAAAAATAAGCATTGTAGTACCCAAGGCTACAAGGAAGGCAACAAAGATGATAAAGGCATTAACGGAGAAATTTGGAGAAGGTTCTTCCTCCACACCTGTCAAGGGCACTATAGTAATTACCGAAGAGGAATTTGAAGCCCAAGAGGCAGCTATAACACTGAGCACTGAATTGCCTAAAGGGAAAGTTTTGAAAAGAAAGAAACAGGATACATCCACAGTGTCACCGACTCCTCCAGCAAAGCGACCTAACACAAGAGCATCTGTAACATCACCGAGTAAGAAAAAAAAGAGTGTTGCTGCACCAAAGGTAACAAAAACTTACAAGAAATCTACTCGGAGACTCATTTTGGCAAAAGAGTCTAGTGACACTGAATCTGAAGATGCAAGTAAATTTCAGATTGTTAAGAGTAAGAAGGTAAATATACATAGTGTTAAAAATTTCTGTGCTAATCTAAAACAATATGGTCGATTTAGATCATTCAGATATGTAAAATATGAATCTAGATCTGATGATGAAAAGAGACAAATAGAAGAAGCTATCATTTGCACACTATTGAAATTCCGTTTGGTTCCATTGGAAGTATGTAAATCTCTTCCAAATGAATTATATTTGCATATTGACAATAGATGGAAGTATGCAATGGCCTTAGAGAAATAGATGAGAGAAAGAAGTCTGGTACATCTTTTCCCAGACATGTCGGTAGATGAGATCACCGAACATCTGAAAAACTACCACACAAAATTCCTAGTCAAGCAAAGAGCCTTGAAATTGATGAATGGCCTTTACTTGGATGTAGAGAATGAGACCAAAGAAAAATGGTTGGAAATATTTCAAATCAAGAATGCTGGTGAGCAAGCTGAAGTTGAAATAGTTGATGTCACTGAGCAAGATCCTGATATGACTGAGCAAGACCCTGTTGACACCATACAAGTAGATGAAGATATCATGGATACAGAGGCACCGGAACAGGAAATGATAGAAGGGAATGCTTATGCCCAACTTGTATCCAGTGAATCAGTTTTGGAGCAAGTTCAGCCCTATCCTCCAGTCAATCAGCCTATCTCAACCGAGGTCCCCTAGGATACGGAACAAGGCACCGAATGTCACAAGTCTACAGCAGGAGAAGGTACTTCTCAAGAACAGACCTCTCAAGCTCCATCTAACACTGAAAATGTTACAACTGAGACACCAAGCTCAGAGACACCAAAGGACACTACAGAGGCTAAAGAAACTGACCAAATTGTTGTCTCTATCGAGCAACCTACCGAGGGTCAACAAGCCTCACAAGCCATTGTTTTAGTCCAACTGATGAAAGGTAAAGAAAAGAAAATGAAAAAGCATAGTTTCAAATTAGATTTGTCAAAACCAATAGTGTTGCCCAATGTTGATATATCCAAATTAAAGGGGCAAGCACTCATTGAATTCGGTGAACTATGTAAAGCCAAAGCTGAACAGGAGAAGCAAATGGCTATTCAAAAGAAAAATAAAGTACTTCGGAAGGTGAAAGCACTCTTAACCGACATGGTACCTGAAGCTACAGTCACCAAAGATGCAACCATCCACATTCAACTGGATGAACTCCTAACTAAGATAGAGACATCTGGAGTAGATGCATCTGAATATTTGAGCAAGTTAAAAGACAAGGAGCTCACTACAAAAATGATTAAAGAGGTACAAAAAGCTATTGATATTGGCAAAGTTAAACTTGTCAAATTTATTGTTGAGTTGACCCCTCAACTCAAGCACATTCTTTATTTATTTCAGAAACTCTGTACATTTTCTTTATTCATTAAGGACATCAAGAATAAAACTGAAGTGATTGAGAAAGAGATCACTGATCTCTCTAATAAGAAGACCACTAAGCCACATTCCATTCAGAATTTTTATAGCAAGCTACAACAGCTCATGGCTCAACAATTGGAACTCAGGAATGAAGAACACAAGATAAGGATGGACATATTGACACTTCAAACATTATTCATTTCTCATCTTTCCTCCGTCCAAGAATAGATCAAAAAAGCTACATCCCTATCAACTCAACAAGAGGGAAGCACCTTAGATGGACTCATTTCACTGTTAGCTGACATTACAACTCAGAATTCACTCATGGATAGTGTTAAGGATGCCCTCTCTACCGCTCTCACCGATGCCCGAACAAAGTACAAATCCATTTTTGACCAGTTGCCACCACCGAATGGTAACTAAGTTTTGATGTTTGTCAAGAAGGGGGAGTGAGTATCATATCAAGGAGTATCATATCAAAGTATACAGGGGGAGTATATACCGAGCAAAAACAGGGTATTCAAATGCAGAGTCAATTTTAACAGGGAATAGAGAACAGAGCAGTGAACCGAGCAGTTGTCATAGAACATTGATCACCGAGCATGCAAAATCAGAGTTTTGCACAGTATATTGATAAGGGGAGTATATCTAAATATACTATTTCTTTGACTAATGTATATACTATCAGTTTTGTCAAAATTTTGTAAGTATATAGATTTTTGAGTTATGACTTTGAAAGTAGTTTTGTCAAACATATCAACTAATGCCAAAAGGGGAGATTGTTACTACTTATCAAGTTGCCATTAGTTTTATATCCAAAGTCATTCTATATACTCTAGTTTGTTACTACTACTGAAACATTCAGTCGGTATGCACAAAACAGTTGGTTAAAGAAGAAAGTATTCACAGAGCCCAGTATGCATTGAGCTGTCTACCAAGTAACATTCCATGTCTACCGAGCAGAAATAATGATACACTGAGTTGATATACACTGAGTGAAATGTGTTACCAGATTCATTGAATCTAGACACACATGGGAAAATGTGTTACAAGATCGAGGAACATAGAACCGTTATCACATTGGAAATTGCACTTAAAGATTGTGTATGATTTTGAGGTCATCTAACCAATGAAATATTTTGTATAGTTATTCATTTGATAAATCATGTTTGTAAGATCGAAGCAATGAATCAAATCATCGACATAAGAGATCTATTTATACAACATGGATTAAGGATAAAAGTGTGACAGAGAGAGATACATAGAGGTGTATGAAGCAAGGCATGTGTGATACATAAGAAAGCACTGAATGTTATGACTGTTACAAAGACACAGAGGTCACCGAGAAGGATTTTAGAGAACAGTCAAAGAACAGAGTAAACAAAAGGGTTTAGTGAGTTATTCTATGGGTTATCGAGGTATGCTATAAGCAAGGTAATCTCATTTTGAGCACATAGAATCTGCTATAACATTTCAGATGTAAAGTTGCAGATATTTGTAAAGATTTTATTGTAATATTTTGAAGTTGTAAGAGAAACCTTTAACAGGGTAAAAGACTCTAACAAATTCTATAAATTGTAAAGCCTTTAATCAGGTGCAACATTTAGTTTAAATATTGTAAAATCCTTTAGCAAGGTAGATCTAACGATCTTGATACTCCTAACAGGGTAAGCTATCAGAAATAGCTGAACATGTAGCTCTAACCGAGCAACCTTTATTATTGCAGTAGTGAAGTTGTGGGTGCCATCCCCACCACAGTTTTTCTCTCTAACCAAGAGTTTCTGGGTAACCAAAATATATGTGTTATGGAGTGAATCATGTATGATTGTTATTTATTTGTTTTAGCTTTATGCTATGTTACAATAGTTTGTGTTTTATGCATAACAGTAAAGATATTGTTTAAGAAAGGATTTGAAGTACTGATTCACCCCTCCCCTCTCAGTACATTAGCTTTCCATATTGGGCCTAACAACTTGAGTAGTAGGTCTTTAATGGTGTCTTATTTTTTTTATCATGCATTTCATTTCAAACAATGATCATAAAACAATAATGTTCAAGTTTGTTACATGTATATTAAGGATGTGTTCAAAATGTAGGTCTATTGATGAATGTTTTTTTTTGCAACACGACTTATTATCATGCATTTGATGAGCATTACAATTTTTGATGATATAAGTATCGCAAAACCTTTATGCTCATGCAGGTCTTTTTGATGATATACAACACTATCACCCTATGATTTTTGTGTCAACATAGTGGGTTCCCTTGATATAATTTGAAGGGATGTATTTTTATGGTATATAATACCACCTTTTCATTTATTATCATACATTTTAGTTGAAGTGATTATAATAAAGCCTTTATGTTCATGCATGCATTTTATGTGTAGACTAACAATTCTTAAAAATATAGGTTCATGATAGATCATTCGCCATTGACTTTTTTACTCTTGGTGATGGTAAATATTCCTTAGGGTTATCAATATTTATCTACTTTTTAAGTTTTCTTTTCAAGAACTACAAAAATTTATCGCTAAACACAACACCATATGCTCTGAGTGCATTAATGAGATTAAATTTTGTGTTTAAATACTAAGTCCCTTACTTTGTCAATGTGATTAAATTTTGTAAACTTTCACACACTATGTCAAGTGAATGTATTTCCATTTATACTTGACAATATCTAACATCATCTTCAACCATGCAGAGAATGCAGTGAGAAGGGATTTAATCAACATGCGTCTTTCTTTAAAGTTATGCTTGTAGACTTTGCAGAGAAACTGGTAAGTTTCGTAATTATACAATCTTGTATGTCTTAATTTTTTTTCAAATGATCTATTTATAATTTGACAAAATAATTTGTATTAAGTGTTATAATTTATTTCTTGTATCACATTCATTCCTCATAAAAAGGTTGCTTTTTTTGGCCTTCATTTATATGCAGGCATTGCTCTACGTAAGCTTTTCTCTTAGGACATGAGGATGTCTAATGAAAATGAAGTGGGATGTTGTATTTGCATATGGATGTCGATTGATGTAACTTTGTTATGATGATATGCGATGTCCATGAGAAAATTGGTTTAGTTATATTGATGATATAAAATGTATCTGTACATGAGTACATTGGTGTAGTTGTACTAATAATGATGACAAACCATGTTTGCATATTCGTTCATGGATGTCACATGCAAGTGTAATGGTAATTATGTGTATACAATACATAGAAATATTGATGATTATTACATGTCTACAGTGTAATGCTTGTTTATCTATATTTTTTCATTGAATTAGTTCGACAATTTTTTCATCTATTGAAAAAATGTTGCACTAATAAAACCGTATGAAATATTGAAAAAATGAGATAGCATTTTATAGGGACCCCTCTTGTGGCCCCGTAGGTTCACACAGTTCATTTGTAGGTGCCATGGATTCTGAGTCAGGGCTTGTCAAAGTTTCACAATTTTTAGCACTTAGGGCGCTCAAGGGACGATGCCAGTAGGGTATGACCTCGAGTGTTCAACCGAGTGGAGGGGGAAAAATAGGAGAATACATAGGGTAAGAATGCCTAACTAGACATGTCGGAACCGACGGTTCATGATCACAATGAGAAAAATGAGAAATTGGCCATGTGACAATATTTGATTGAATGAGTGACAATTGTTTCATCAATTGAAAAAATGCTGCCCTAATAAATGTTGGCATTTTGATGATGTTTTGATTGTCATTGATGGACACACACTTTCTTGATCTATGAGTTATGCTCAACCGGTAATTGTTTCAACTGGTATTGTGTATTATTGAATGTATAGTATTTAGACTATCAGTATTTTGTAGAAGATAATTTACTGGTCACAGATTGATTGAAGATCCCAAGCAGTATGAAGACCCCAAGCAGTTCGAGGATCTCAAGTGGTACAGAGGACTGAAGCAGTACTTAACTTTTGATCAAAACACTATGATCTTCCACTCTTCATTTTTGACAACCGATAATCGATATATTGTATTCACCAGTATATATCTGTGATGAGTTACCAACTGGTATTACTGTAATGTGTGATGAGTTATCATCCACCAACACTTTGGCAGTGTGTTTGTGCCGTGTTATTACCAAATGTGTCTAGATGCACTGTACCTAGGAACTTGTAGTCTAATTCTATTGGACCAACATGAAATCAGATTTCTTTATAAGGACATCATGTCTAGGGTTTGCATGTGTGTGATATAGAATAGAAAAGGTTATGTGTGATCTTTGAAGAGAAGATTAGGTTTGTGTGAAGAGATAGAGTGTGGAGTTATTGAAGACTCAAGTAATGCTGAAATACATTAACAAGGAGCTGTCAAGGATCTAATTAAGCATACTATGCTAGCATCTAGATCATTCACTTGTTGATTACTAATATCTTTGACAAGTTTGAAACCCTTAACCGGGTAGGCCTAGAAAAGCCTTCATAAATCCTCTAACAAGGTGGTTCACAACTGTGGATCTGAAATCCTTTAACAAGGTAGTCTTTAACAGGACTTATCTCCTAACGGAGATCTAGATTCCTAACGGGAACTATTCTGGTGAAGAACATTGCATGACCTTAACTGGTCTAGTTTCTATTATGCAGATAGTTACTTGTGAGTTTCTACTCACCGTGGTTTTTCCCATTTGGGTTTCCACGTCAAATATCTTGTGTTATGGTGATTGTTCTTTTGTGGGTGAATGCTTTGTTTTCTATTTGGTTTGCACTTATCTTAACTAGTTTATTAGTGAAATAGTTGCACCAATTATCTGCTAAACTATTTAAAAGATTGATTACAATAATTTTTGGTATACTAATTGACCCCCCTCTCAGTATTCATCAATTGGTATCAGAGCCAACCTTTCTATAAGTCTAACCACTTGGAAGAACATATGGGGGAATACAGTGTGAGGGAAGTTACTCATCGTCTCACTCTGGCTGAGAGAGCTTATGATGAACTCAAAGTCAAGTATAAAGCCTCTTTGACCAAGAGAAGAGCGCATGCTGAGAAATTGATGGAACTTACTAAAAATAACTCTTTTGATGAAGCTGCCATGGATGCCCTAGTTGAAGAAGTTGAAAAATGAATGAATCTAAAGCCAACTTGAGAAGAGAGTTGGAAGGACTGACTATCAGAATGTGTTAAGAGCTTGAGAACAAAAGGAAAACTGAAGATCTGGTAAAAGACAAAGATCATGAGAGATCCACGAGAGTAAAGTGGAAAAGGAAGAAATGCAAGGTGAACTAAACATGGCTATTTTTGAGAATGCAACCTTGATGGAATCCAATGCTGCTATTTCCAAGGAACTTACTAAGTCAAAGGAGATACTTGCCAAATTCAATCAGAGTACTGCTAAGCTAGAGCAAAAGATAGAATCAACAAAGCCAGTAAAGAATATCACTGGACTTGTTTTCTCTAGCTATGACGAAGGTGAGACCTCTGGAACAAAAGCTGAAGCATCAAAGAAGCAACTGACATCCAAGGATAAAGGTAAGCAAAAATTTAAACCTATTTGCTTTAATTGTCTCAAAGAGGGACATACTACCAATGTGTGTAGAAGCAAGTCCTACAACAATTTTCCTTATTTTCAAAACAATATGCCTAGATTCAATAGATTAAATGGAAACTGATATGCATACATCAAGTTTGGTCATAAAGAATTTGAATGTAGGTCAGTTTTATACAATGCTGGGAGATATCCTCCAAGGACTCAAGGAGTCATCCGGGAACCTTCGGTGAATCAGAATCCCAACCGGTACAATACCTATGACCATCGATCAGGTGGCTACTAGTTGGAGAGAAACTTGTTTGATCGGTCATGGTAGCGGTCACACTACTACAACATGCAGAAGGAAGAATGGAAGTATGAATAACAAACCATGGAGAACACCTGGAATGGTATGCTATCATTGCAACAAATCGGGACACACTGCCATAACTTGCAAACTGAGAAAGAACCTATCAGGTGATATACCGATGACTCCAGAAGGGAAGATTGATGTTGAAACCATTCAAATAGAAATGAATAAAACTTGGAAAAAGAAATCAGAAGAAGAGCCATAGGATGAACCGGATTTTGCACCTAGTGTAGAAGTCTCTGAACCGGAAAACCGAGCTTCAGAAAAGCTTAGGGGGAACATATCATGAAATATTTCAAACCCCTGGTTTATACTGGTAAAGAATATCATCGGTGTATGTTACCTATCAATCAACAGAATATTTGAAGTGATAAATGGAAAAATTAGGGTTTATGCCCTAGCGGTGATACATTTATTATGGTAGGTAAGTGTTTGTTTAAAAAGGGTTTTCATCGTCATTTTCACTTATCTGTTTTCGAAAGAAGAATCTTCAAGAGCAGAGCAACCAGAGAAATTTGTTTAGCATTTGGAGAAATCGTGTGTGAAATCTTGCAATCATCTTCAAGAAACCAGTGAAGAACACTAAGCAGTGAACTAGCAACTGAAGTGGTGTACTATGTGTGATATTGGAAAACCTAAATTTCAGATTGTGAAGGTATTTTTTGAAATTCTTTCTTATCATTTGGCTATGTTTTCTGCATCACATTCTAGTTCTAGTGCACCTGAAGAATCGTCTGAGTTTCTTCAAAATAAAATGAGATACAATGCCCTATCTCTAATTCTCGCCAGAGTTATTGTTGAGGAAGATATTTTAGGGTATATAGACTGTAAGTTGGAAGACCTAAGATCCATAGTAATTCACTCCTAGCTA
Organism: Cryptomeria japonica; assembly: GCF_030272615.1. Lineage (NCBI taxonomy): Eukaryota > Viridiplantae > Streptophyta > Pinopsida > Cupressales > Cupressaceae > Cryptomeria > Cryptomeria japonica. Next base: position 893,107,986 of record NC_081407.1, on the reverse strand, counting down.
AGTCTATTTTGTGGAGATGACAAGAAGATCAAACCAGAGTATAGAATCCTCGAGAAATGAATCTAAACAATGCAGTATACTTTCTAGAAGAGTTTAGAGAAGAACATATTTGCATTATCCTTAGTAGAGTGCATGGTGACAAGATGTATTTCGAGCGGATCCATGACATCACATTGGAAGCGGTTGATGCCGTCACTGGAATCTGCAATGTTGGAGAAGTACCAGCTCTATGAAAGGTCACCAAAACTAAAATGACAAAGCTCACCAGTTCTGTGAGTGACCAACGAGCAATGACTGTCAACACCATTAAAGATGATTTGGTGAAATATGCTTGCATGGTGATTGGTTATAGGATATTCTATGCCAGCAGAATGAATTCTATCCCTGCTGCTGCGATGAATTCTGCTTAGAGGATGATCAAGGAAGATACTAAATTTGACCTATGTACCTGCTTACAGAAGCAATTGTTGGTGAACCTGAAATCTATCAAACAAGACAAATAACTGAGGTTCAAGTTTGGCCAACTTTTGGTCGGTCTATTCTTCTATTTTCAAGGTTATTTCCCTAGAGTAGGTGATGTTCAATGGTCTACTGACCTACTAGTTTCCAAATAGATTAAGGAGAGTCTACAAGTAGTGGGAACTACATATCTTGAGGTTCTAATTAAGTATTTTGATGAATTCATCCTAAAGATGAACCAGAGAATGAGGATATCTAGTGATATAGTGAAGAAGTATGAATATGACATCTGCTTCACAATAAGGACAGATGACTGCATAATGGAAGCTGTGGAACCTAGAAAGGAAGTAGTTGGCCCTATGGGGTATGAAGTGGTGAATGACCTATTGATCGATTATGCCTCTACCCTACTTGCCTTACCACTAGATGCAAAGAAGAAAAGAACCGGTACCTACTTGGAGAGAGTCACACCGATTGAGGAACTGAAGTAGAAAAAGGGCAAAGCAGTGCCATCGGTATCTGCATTGGTTACATATGCCAGTCCAAAAGTGACCAAGCGGTCACCAACCAAGAAGAAACCTAAGATTATTCTAGAAAAATTATTTGAGAGGAAGCAAAAATCCAGGAATCACTCACCGGAGTTAGAGGACACTTAACCGAAGGTTGAAATAAAGAAGTCAAGGCAATCAAGAAAAAATCTGAAGTCTATCAGTAATGTACCAGCAACTTCTGCATTGGTAAATATAGATATTTCTTCTTATAAACCAATGACACATTGTCAGAGGACAATAAAGAATATTAGGAGAAAAGTGCTTGATGACTTAAAGGAACATTTTGATGACTTTAATGATAATGAGAAAGAGGAGGTAGAACAAGAGGTCATTAAGTATTTATGTATTAATGATTGGTCGCCTTCTGAGATTAAATCTATTACTCTAGTTTCTTTGCATAATTCTTTGGATAATAAATGGTGCATTTCCATTGAAAGAGAATAGGAGATCAGGGAGAAATTTTTTGCACAGTACTTTCTCGATGCTTCAAATTCTGAGTTATTTAAAATTATGGATAAGAATAAAGGCATCTTCTTTATGAGAAGGAGATGACTTAGGGTACTAGAAGGTAAAACTTCTGAAGTAGAAAAGGATACACACATACATGTTAAAGATGTTGTCAAAATGCACTGAGTATCTGAAGCCGCTAGGCAGGTTGATCAAGCACCTGACCTATCCTCAGACAAACTGGATGAGGTATTTGATAGTCAAGGTGAAAGAGTGACAGAACAAATTGACCCTATTGATGTTGATGCATTAGATAATGGGGATGTCACTCCTGACAAAGAAAAAGATGAGAATGAGAAACTGGACAAGGAGAAAGCAAAAAAGAACAAGAGGAAAAAGCAAGGAAAGAAGAAAACAAGAGAAAAGAAGAAGAGAAGAAGAGAGAAGAAGATAAGAGAAAAGAAGAAGAGAAGAAGAGAGAAGAAGATAAGAGAAAATAAGAAGAGAAGAAGAGAGAAGAAGATAAGAGAAAAGAAGAAGAGAAAAAGAAAGAAGAAGACAAGAAGAAGGAAGAAGAAAGGAAGAAGGAAGAGGAGAAGAAAAATCAGTAAGAGGATAAGAAGAAGGAAGAAATGGAGAAGAAACAAGAAGAGGAGAAAAATAAGGAGTCAGAGAAGAAGAAAGAGGAAAAAAGAAAAAAGTGGAAGAGGAGAAGGAAGTAGAGAAGAGAAAACAAGCAGAGATAAAGACCAAAGAAGGAGCGCAGACTCCTAAGGCAACCGGTGATCAAGCCAAGTAGGTTGATTCCACCAGTCCTATTGATATAACTCTTGCATGTATTAATCAATCAGTAGATGAGTATGAGATACTTCGAGGCATCAAACTTGCACAAGAGAGACTAGAAGAATTGCGGAGGAAGAAAGAATAGGATGTCATACAAATTTCAGTTGACACCCTTACCAGTCTAATTCCTGGTAGTAACCTCCCCAGTAACGACTCCTCTCTACCCAAGCTCAAACTTCTTTGTACCATAGTAGAGGACCAAGTACAATGCTTGGAAGATGTTACTCAAGCAACTGCAAGAAAGAACCATGAAAAGGCACTCAATACTGCCTTAGTCAAGCAAATGAATGAACTCAGTACACAACTACTAAAGCAACAAATTGATATCAATGTTGTTATGAGTGAGGGTAAATTACCTTTGAGTAAAATCTGCCAACCCCATCTATTTTGTGAAGATGTGCTCAAATAGAAATCTAAGCTCCAATCGGAGTTACAGGAATATATCAGCACCTTCAAGATGCCCTATGATTTTTTCACTACCTATGAAAAAACTGTTAATCATTTTCAGCATCAGACTGCCAAGATGGACATAGAGATCAACAACCAGACTCAAGATTTGCAGGAGCTTCAACTGCTCCTATTGCCAAAACTGTAGGTTCTTCAGAGATGTTTTCTCATCTTGGAAGCTATCACGGTAACTCAAGAGATGAGTACCATCGATGCAATGGAAGAACTGGCATTCCAGATGAAGAATGAAAGTGAGGTTGCTACCTCATTACTTGAGTCATCGACATTGGACATGAAAATTTTTGTGCAGAACTTTAAATCTTTTTTTGAGAAATTTCATTCCTTATTGTCATGAACATCTACTCTATTTTATTGTATAAGTAAAAAGGGGTTACTTTTCATTACTTTGTCATTGTTGGCAAAGGGGGAGTAGTGTACATTAAAATTTTGGTGAATGTTACCATTTTATGCATTTACTTGTAATTTTTGCAAAGGGAGTAGTGTATATGCTTAGGGGGAGTAATTTTGATTGTAGCATCTTTTTGTTATTGTTGTAAAAACACTTAGATGACAAAATTTTCCTAAGTGTTGCCATCAATTCTAAAGGGGGAGATTGTTGGCATTTTGATGATGTTTTGATTGTCATTGACGGACACACACTTTCTTGATGTATGAGTTATGCTCAATCGGTAATTGTTCCAACTGGTATTGTGTATTATTAAATGTATAGTCTTTAGACTATCGGTATTTTTCAGAAGATGGTTTACTGGTCATAGATTGACTAAAGATCCCAAGTAGTATGAAGACCCCAAGCGGTTCAAGGATCTCAAGCGGTAGTTAACTTTTGATCGGAACAATACAATCTTGCTGTCTTCATTTTTGACAACCAGTAATCGGTATATTGTATTAACCGGTATATATCTATGATGAGTTACCAACCGGTATTACTGTAATGTGTGATGAGTTATCATCCACCGACACTTTGGCAGTGTGTTTGTGTCGTGTTACCAAATGTGTCTAGATGCATTGTACCTAGGAACTTGTAGTCTAATTCTATTGGACTGACATGAAATCAGATTCCTTTGTAAGGACATCATGTCTAGGGTTTTCATGTGTGTGATATAGAATAGAAAAGGTTATGTGCGATCTTTGAAGAGAAGATTAGGTCTGTGTGAAGAGATAGACTGTGGAGTTAAATTGAAGACTAACGTAATGTTGAAATGCGTTAACAAGGAGCTGTCAAGGATCTAATTAAGCATACTGTGCTAGCATCTAGATCATTCACTTGTTGACTACTAATATCTTCAACAAGTTTGAAACCCTTAACTGGGTAGGCCCAGCAAAGCCTTTATAAATCCTCTAACAAGGTGGTTCACAACTGTGGATCTAAAATCCCTTAACAAGGTAGTCTTTAACAGGACGTATCTCCTAACAGAGATCTGGATTCCTAATGGGATCTGTTCTGGTGAAGAACATTGCATGACCTTAACTGGTCTAGTTACTATTCTATAGATAGTTACTTATGAGTTTCTACTCACCATGGTTTTTCCCATTTGGGTTTCCACATTAAATATCTTGTGTTATGGTGATTGTTCTTTTGTGGGTGAATGCTTTGTTTTCTATTTGGTTTGCACTTATCTTAACTAGTTTATTAGTGAAACTGTTAGACCGATTATCTGCTAAATTGTTTAAAAGATTGATTACAATATTTTTTGGTATACTAATTCACCCCCTCTTAGTATTCATCAATAAAACCGTAGGGAATATTGAAAAACCGAGATAGGATTTTGTAGGGACCCCTCTCATGGCCTCGTAGGTTCAAACTGATCATTCGTAGGTGCTACAAATTCGAAATTAGGGTCCGTCAAATTTTGACAATTTTTAGCACTTAGAGCGCTCAAGGGATGACACTGGTAGGGTATGACCCCGAGTGTTCGATTGAGTCCGGGGGGGGGGGGAATAGGAGCATGCATAGAGTAAGAATGCCTAACTGGACATGTCGGAATAGATGATTCATGATCATGACGAGCAGAATGAGAAATTGGCCACACGACAACATTTGATTGAATGAGACTGACAATTTTTTCAGCAACTGAAAAAATGCTGGCCTAATAAAACCATAAGAAATATTGAAAAACCGAGATGAATCATTTTGACACATGAACTTTTTACAACTTTTTACAACTTTTGAGCAATCTTGAGCAATTTTGCCAATAGGAGTAACCTATGACTAACATAACAAATATTGGTCTAGATGACCTTATTAAATAAAAAATGATTATATTTCACCTTATTCACATTGAGAATCCATCAAAATACTTGTCTTCCAAAGTTGACCTTGTGGAGGTCTGATGAGCAAGGAGGTCATTAAATTTGGTGAAGTTACCAAAGGCAACCAAATTTAACACTTACAATTTAGATGAAATGAATTATAAATAATCTGAAGATTATAGAAACAACACTTACGATGACATGAAATGAATTGTATTATTCATTAAATAACCATTATTAACCATTGTTAATTATTGGATTGAAGATTAAAGTTTAAAATGATAACACCATGCACACATGAGAAACAATTTATATGATCAAATATCAACTTCTGTATATATGAAAATGTCAAATGATTAGAAGTGTATGTCCATACACAAATATGACATAAATGCCAACTCAAACAAAATGTATGTCTATATACGTGAATGTATGTCCATATACAAAATATACATGCCAACTAGACATGTAAGAGTCCCAAAACTATCTATAACATCCTAAGCTACTGATGGATCATCAAAATCGATCCTCTTCACCGCATTGCTCGGCTCTGAAGGATCCTGCACAAGAAAAAACAAACCACGATTAAGATTAGTTATATTATATAACTCACATTAGAAAAAACATAAAAATAAACTATAATTGAACTATTCTTGTTTACCTCATCTCCACGTTTTCTCTTCGGCTTTGGAGGACTCTTGATGTACATGTCTTTGGTAGAGGAGGTATTTTTTCAATATTTTCATACACAACCTACATATGTTCACAAACATGACATTGATACAAGTTAGCATATAATTGTCACTAATAATAACGAATTATATCTACTAAATACAAAATAAAATAAACACATGTACCCGAGGCACTTCTTCTTCTTCTTCTTCTTCTTCTTCTTCTTCTTCTTCTTCTTCTTCTTAATTGTCACTAATAATAACTATCAATCTATGTCTATATGTGTATAATTATTATAAGTTATTTAAACTATTAATTCAATTATATTTTCATTCAATTACCTTTCCCTTGTCTCCAGCTGCACTACCAGATCCTGAATTGCACAGCCCTGCACTCGTGCTACTTGTGCCCTACAAGAGTAAAATAAGATATACATGCAAGTTACTACATATTATAATTAATGCCAATATAAATGATGAGCATGTATGCACAATAAAATATAAACGAATAGGTGAAATATATACCGTAAAGCTATCAATGCTAAATGAAATGGCCATCAAGGTGCCCTCCTAGATCTATGTCAACTCCTCCTCTATCATCAATTGTTAAATAGACCATGTAAATAAACATTAGTACTTAATATTATCTAGATTATAAATATTCATTTAAAATATAGAATGAAATGTGAAAATACAAATCTTACCACTACATCATCAATGTATGATGAAGGTGCCTCTTCACCTCTAGCATGCGAGGACTTTCTAGGGTATCCTCCAATCCCTACCACAACATCTGGTGCATGGTGCATCTCATCAACCTCATAATCTGGAGTATGTACATGAGGATCAACAAGCTATCCAAATGGACCCAAGCATAGGTGCTCACACATGACACAACTATGGGCCACACAAATGTGTGGAGCTAAGGAGGAGGTGTCAGCGCCATCAGATGTACTGCTACCATCAAAAGAAGGCTGAGCTACTGCCCTAGCTTGAGAAACCAAAAGACTACTCAAAGAGTGAATAGTCGATATGGTCCATGATGCCGCCTCACAAATGATATCTCGGTCTTGCACTGGAGGTGGGGGATCAACAGGAGGAGGGGGGACATATGGGCCCTGGACTACTCTGACTTCCCTAGGCCTATCTTGGGGCATACCTAAACCCACACCTTGGAAAGGTTGGATGTCAAATTTGTTCACATATTTTCATAAAACAAACTCAACATACAATTTTTTTGATGAAGTAGAAGGGTACATCAATATTGTTTTTGGGTGGTTTATCGAAAACCATCCACCAAAGATCCCAAAAGTTTTTCATAATATCATCATTTGTGCATCATTTAATAGAAAGTTTTTTTTTGGGGGTCTATGGGTTGACCAGTGCGGGGATTCACAAACAATGTGACGATGTCGGCTTTTGATATCTTGAGATCCTTGATCTCCTTATAGGACAAGCCATTCGCATATTTTTCCCTCATAGAATCTCACCACAAAAGAGCGGCATTGTGCTCCTCAGTGACAATTTCTATGTACTCTTTATGATGGACATAAGGGGATCAAACATTTGGTTTAGGCGAGGGATCCTATGATAGACATCTGCAATCCCCCTCAATTGGTTCAAATTTTGTGCAATTAAATCCTGAATTGAGGGGGGGTTTGGCAAAGGAGGGTTTTGTGCAGGAGGGTTTGGTTGTTGCAGTTGTGGTTGATCAATGTTTTCACTGTTATCCCCCATGTTTAACTTATTTGAATGTAAACAATTGAATTTAGTTAACAAATTTGAACAATTTTGTATTTGATTTAAAAAAACCTAGTGTTCATCAAAAAAACAAATTTTGAATGAAAAACAAATAAACATTAAAAAAATGCAAAAACTTGAATGAAAATGATGAAAAACAATAAAAATCCTACATTTTATTGGTTTTTTTACAAATTTGGGTCACAAAATTGGATATCGGATTTTCTTGAATTCGCACAGCCCATGGGTAAAAAATAACCCACAGGCTATCACAATCCTCTTTTATTGTCTCAGAGAAATCAAATATCCGATTTTTATAGTTAAATTATTTTAAAATAGTTATATATAATATAATATTATATATTATGTATTACATAATATATAATATAATATAATAATATATTATATATTACGTATTATATAATATATAATATAATATAATAATATATTATATAATACGTATTATATAATATATAATATTATATTATATAATACGTATTATATAATATAATAATATATTATATATTACGTATTATATAATATATAATTTACTTTTTAATATAAAATTACCTATAAAAATTGGATATCCGATTATTCGATTTGCCCAACAATGTTTTTTTTAGGGGCTAATATTTGCCAGTTGGCTATTTTTTGAAATTTCACAATCAAAATTTGGCTAATAAGTTCAACTTTTAAGGTGGCTTGAATCGCTACATTTTTACAAATTTTTATTTTATTGTTATTTAAATCACTAAAGAATTTATTTTATCTTTTTTTTAACGAAAATATTCGCCACAATATTCGATACAAGATTGGATTAGATTCGCCAACATTTTAAAATTTATTGTAGAAATCTAAATTGATTTGCCAATAATATGGATCATAATTATTAGTTACTTTAGGGTTATATCAACAATCATTAGTTGCCACCATTGATTTAAAATATATTTTAATGACCTTCATTGTATTCCATGAGGTAAATTAACTTGCAAGTTGTAATGCTTGTGGGAGTTGAAATTGCTTTTGAATTGTTGATTTTAATGAAAATCATTGGCCTCAAAGAAATTTCAAGCGCCATGAGTATAACAAATTATTGGTACATTTTATCTCACAATTTACAAAGAGGGCTATTGGATTATTTTAAATTAATGGTAGAAACTAAATAAAGTAGAGTCTACCCCTTAAACTGAGTAATGATTTCTACCTTCAGGCCTCTAATTTTCTATTGAAAACTATTTTTTTAAATGAAAGGATTTGCAATAGTAATTAATGCATAATCTTATAATTTTCCAAGATTCGCTAATATTTTCTACCAAAAAAAAATGATATATAAAAATTCGCCAATAAAATTAATATTTTTCTTTTAAAAAGGAAAGATTCGCCAATATTTAAAATATATATATATTTTTTTGCCAAGATTTAATATAATTATTTGAGAGGGGGTCTCTTAAAGTTATCACTGTTTCCCAGGTGTTTACCATGCCAAGGTGTACTGACACCTAGGCCAAGCAAAAAGTCAACACGGATTTTCGCATTTTTAGGCAAGTTAAAAAGGATATTTTTTTCACATCGCCACTTTTTGGCCCCCAATGATCCTACACTAACCCTATTCAGAACCACATGTAAGGCCTATGGTAAGCTATGTAAGGTAATAGTTGATTTAGGTTCCACTAGAAATTTGATTTCCATAGAGATGGTAGACAAATTAAAGTTGAAAAGGTTTCCTCATGCTAACCCTTATAAGGTGTCATGGCTGAATAAAGGGCAATAGGTCTTAATGGACAAACAATCTTGGGTAGAGTTTGAGATAGGGGAGTATAAAGATAGAATATTATGTGATGTAATCCCCATGGATTTTTTCCATCTATTGTTAGGACATCCATGGCAATATGATGTACAATCCCAACATGATGGGAAAACAAACTCTTTTCTCATAACAAAAAATTGGAGAAAATACAAGATGGATCCTTTATTGGATGAGAGTGTGGATAATAACATTGGGTCAAGTGTCATGTTAGTGAGTGGAAAAGAGTTTCTAGACATCCTAAAGGATGAAGGAACCCCCGGATATGCTTTGATTTTGAAGCCCAAAAATAGTCCTAATGTGCCTAGTAATGGTAAGGAAGAAATTCCCAACGAGGTGGAACAATTGTGGCACATGTATAAGAGTATAATCGTGGAGGAAATGCCTAACACCAGGGTCCACATTGCCAAACAAACCAGCCTATAAGATGACTCCATCTTAGAATGAGGAGATTGCCAAGCAAATGCAAGAATTGTTGGATAAAGGGTTGGTGAAAAAGAGTCTCAGTCCATGTACTGTCCCAATAGTCCTAGCACCTAAAAAGGATTGCAAATGGATGCTTTGTACTGATTCTAGGGCCATCAATAGGATTACCATAATATATAGGTTTCCTATGCCCAAAATTAAAGACTTAATGGACTGTTTGGGAGGGGTTTGCTACTACTACAAAATTGATTTCAAGAGTGGGTATCATCAAATTAGAATAAGGCAAGAGGATGAATGGAAGAAAACCTTCAAGACAAATGAAGGTCTCTATGAGTGGATGGTGATGCCCTTTGGGCTATCCAATGCCCCAGGCATATTTATGCGCCTCATGAATGAGGTATTGAAGGATTTCATTAGTAAATTTGTTGTTGTTTATCTTGATCATATTCTTGTGTTTAGTAGGACAAAGGAGGAACATTTGGAGCACTTAAACCTAGTTTTGAAGAAGTTGTATGATGAAAAGATGATGACCAACATGGAGAAGAGTGTCTTCATGAAGGAGGAGCTTGTTTACCTTGGTTTTGTAATCTCCAAGGGGTATTTTAAGATGGATCCAACAAAGGTGGAGGCTATCTTGTCATGGCCAATACCCAAGTCAGTAGGTGATGTGAGAAGTTTCCATGGGTTGGCAACATTTTACAGAAAGTTCATCAAAAATTTCAGTCATATACATGCACCCATCCTAGACACAACCAAAGGAGGGCACAAGTGTAATTTTTCTTGGTCAAATGAAGAAAATGAATCTTTTGAATATCTTAAAAAGAGAGTAGCACAACAACCCATTCTTGTTTTTCCTGATTTTAACAAGTTATTCACAGTGGAGTATGATGCTAGTAATCTTACCATAGGGGTTGTCTTGAGTCAAGTGGGCAGATCAGTGGCTTTCTTTTAGAGTTGTATGAAATGGTACAAGCCTTGAAGAAATGGAGGAATTACCTTACCTAAATAATTCATTGTTTATATTGATAACCATGCTCTTAGTTTTCTGAATGGACTAGAGAAACTTAGTCACAATCATATGAAGTGGGTTGAACATCTTCAAGCCTACACATTCACCATCAAGCACAAGAAGGGGCAGGCCAATAAAGTGGTGGGTGCATTGAGTAGGAGGGTGTGCATGGTGCAAGAAATTAAGTTGCAAAGTGTGGGAATTGATTCACTCAAGAAAATGTACAAGGATGATGAATATTTCAATGAGATATATGAGGTTCGCACTCAGTTTTTAGAATCTTATCATTCTGGTTTTTTTGAGTTTTTGTTCAACAGTTGTTGTTGTTCAAATGGGGCCAATAATGTGTCCCTAGATGTTCCATGAGGGAGAAAATTATCAAGGAGAAACATTGTGATAATTTGGGAGGTCACTTTGGGCTCGATAAAACCTTAGAACATGTGAAGAGGCTCTATTTTTGGCCAAAGTTGCGATCAAATGTCAAGAAGTTTGTTGAAAGTTGCAGCATATGCCAAAGGGATAAGAGAACATCATCAAATGAAAGTTTATATCAACCACTCCCTATTCCTAATAGGCCATGGGAGAGTATCAACATGGATTTTGTTTTGGGTCTTCCTTAGACTTAAAGAGGTTTTGATAGTATGTTTGTTGTGGTAGATAGGTTTAGTAAGATGGTTCACTTTTTTCCATGTAAATGTACTAATGATGCTTCCTATATTGTTGTCTTATTCTTAAAGGAAATTGTTAGAATCTATGGTTTTCCTTTAAACATTGTGGCTGATAGGTACTCTACGTTCATTGGCCACCTTTGGCATACATTGTGGAAGAAGTTGGGCACTTAATGGTCCTTCATATCATCCTATCACCCTCAGATTGATGGCCAAATTGAGGTGGTGAATAGATCATTGGGGAATTTTCTTAGATGTCTCACAAAGAAGCACAGAGAAGCTTGGGATATGATCATCCCTCAACCTGAATTTGCTTATAATGATTCTATCAATAGAAGCATAGGAAGGAGTCCTTTTGAGGTGGTCTATGGGATTCATCCAAGAGTTATTTTTGAATTATGAGATCTACATGGATTGGAAAGAAGAAGTGCTCGAGGAGAGGATTTTGCATTGGCCATGAAAGACATTCATGAGAAGGTGAGAGAAACTCTTCACAAGAACATTAAAAAGTACAAAGAGAAAGCAAATGAGAGGAGAGAGATGTGCAGTATAAAGTGGGGGACTTGATGATGGCACACCTAAAGAAAGAAAGACTTCCAAAGGGTCAGCCAACCAAGTTTCTCATGATGAAGATTGGTCCTTGCCGGATTGTACATAAGTTTGGTCCTAATGCCTATGAGATTGAACTTCCTCAAGGCTTAGGAATATCACCCATTTTCAATGTTTTAGATTTGTTTCCTTACAAAGGTGATTTTGCAGGTTCAGATGGAGGTTTTCAATCAAAAGGAGATGAAGGTTAGGTCAAGGATCTACCACCTAGCCAACCCTTGAAGTTGGAGAGCATCTTGGACACCAAGGTGGTCAAGAAGACTAAAAATAAGACTTATAAGGAGTATCTTATCAAGTGGAGTGGCCTACCTGATGAATATGCCATGTGAATGACATAAGATGACACTAAAAAGAATGTACATTCTATTGTAGACCTCATTCCTCAAGGGACTTGAGTTTTCTATGCCTCGCGAGAGTATGGTGTAGGAGCACCTTGAAGGCTTTGAAGACCATCTGAGAAATGAAGGCTTTTAGAGGTATTTTTAGGTTCCTTGAATGTTTTAAGTTGTAATAAGGTATTTCAAGACCAATCATTTTTGTTTTGATGAGCCATGTAAGGCCTTGGTGCCATTTTGTAGTGTGAACTTCTTAGGACCTATTTGGTCAACCATGGTCAAATGGCATCCAAAATGCCTAAATGAGGAAAGAATTTTATTTTGGCTCCTATGTGGCCTATTTGTAAGGTTTATGATGTGTCCGAATAGGTTACATAGGCAAATGTCATAGATTGTCAAGTTTTGTGCAAAGTTGTCAAGTTTGGATAACAACTTTTGTTGTTAACTTGTAACTAATCTACCTCCAACGGCTAGCTAAATCAAATTTTAGTTGGAGTCAGTTGAGGATATTTGATAAAAATTTCTTAAGGCCTTGGAGGTTGAGAAGAAAGGATTGATGAATCTTTGGATGTAAGACAATGATCAAATTCAATACACTCAGAAATTTACACAAATTCGCTATAACAGTGTCTTGTATGGTCATTGTACGGACTCCATGTGCAGGATAAATCATTTATTTGAATAGGCCCCTATGTTTATGTTCATTTGGATTTTATTTGGAAGGAAAGCACTTAGAAATAAGCGAGATATCTGCATTTTTGTGTAAGGTGGTCTGAAAACCCTCCGAAACTAGGGTTTCTGAGGAAATGCTTTCTTAACCCCACATTCCTCTGGCCAAATTGGCTCAAAATTTGGGGAATGGTAGGGGAGAAAATTTATTTAAGGATTTTAAAAGTTTTTGAGTGGGCCATTGAACTAGTGAATTTTGGGATCAAGCCTTAGGCTAGACATCCTCATGTGACTAGCCGATTTTGATTGTTAAAAATTACACAACCATAGAAACAAGATTGGTGGACCCTATATAATAGTGGATTTGGTGTTTAGGGATGTCTGAAAACATTTCCAATCCATTGGTGTCTTTGGATCAAGCCATTGGTGTGTGATTGCGTTGTAAAAGTGGCCTAAAAGCCCTATTAGGCCTCCTATAGTAGCAAAATTTGAACTAGTCAATGCAAGAGTTGGGGCCTAAGTTTTGGAAGTGTTTTGTGTCACCAAAGGGGGAATCTAAAAGTGCCAAGAGTCTAGGGTGTCATTAGGATAATTTAAAATTTTTTCCCTTAAAGGCCCCAACTAGGGCTACTAGGAATAGGTGTCTTGTAGAGGGCAAGTCACCTTGATTGAATTTATACAACAAAGTGTTGTCTTGGTCATAATAATTATCTCTAGGGTTAGACAAGAGGTTCTATAGGGTCCATACCTTCTTTGCAATGGTGGGTGAGTTATAATACAAGCTGGTCATAGGTGACTATAGGAGAGTTGGTGTCAAGAAGAGACTTGACGTGAGAAGTTGTATCTCCATGAGTTGTTTATGGATTAAATAGGGCCCCATTAATAAAAGGGGAGTGTAGAGGTATCCTTTCATGTTGTTGAAAGGATTGTCCAAGACTATATGAATGTTGAGACCTTAATTGAGGGTCTTGTAGAGTGAGTTTGTGAGAGAAGCCTTTGTTCCTTGGGGCTCTACATCAATCAGTCTCCCTCCTTTGGTAACTATAGTTTAGTGGTTTACTCTCTATAGGAGGTATTCCATTACCAGTCCTTAAATGGGTGATTTTTTTTCTAGTTCATGTTGAGCCTCGCTCTTTGCCATATTCTTTTTTGGTTTGATTATTATTATTATTATTATTATTTTAAAATATATTATTATGTATAATTTATATTAATTAAATATTTTTGAATAAGAATCATAATTATAAAGTAATGTAGGAATTGTTTAACTTGATGGCATGGGGAGGGTGGAGACTAGGGTTTGTTCCTTTCCAACATGGGAGAGAACTACAATACCAAATGAGTATAATAAGATACATAAATAATGCTTGAAGCTCGACAGGCTGGGAATGAGATGATTCGTCAAATGGATGCCATAAGAGAGTAGTGAACAATGCTCAAGGTAGGGATAAAAGGCAATATCCTTTATTCAATGGGGTTTATTCTGGCATGTTTGAGTACCCATCAAGAGGCTTTAATAATCTTGAAGAGAAATAGTAGAAATTGAAAGCTCCTGATAAATCAACATCAAACCAAAAGGTAAACCTAGAACCTTCTGACTCTAGGGTAATCTCAATAAACATTGAAAATGTAGAATGGAAAGAATCAATCCAAAATTTGAAGGATAAAGCCTTTTTCATGAAGTGGGCAGGAGAATGGCCTGCTTATGTTAGGGTTAGGAAGTGGGTAGATGAACATTGGGGTAAGTTTTTTACTTAGAATACACTCCCAAATGTATTCTATATGGTCATTTGTGAGCATCCCGAGGATAAGAAGTGGGTTCTTAACAACAACCCCTTTTTAATGTGGAGTATAGGTTTTTATATTAGATACTAGTCCCCTAATTTAAACTTGCTAAAGTAATGGAGGAAATTCCCATTTGTATTAAAAATATTCCGAATGAATATTGGCATCCAAAAGCCCTAGGAATGATTGGGAATAAACTAGGTACTTTTGTAATGATGGACAAAGCAGTGGAGAAAAAGGATTTAAGTATTTACACTTGGGTCTATATTTTATGGAAGTCTTCCCCTGCTCTTTCCAAAGAAATTGATCTTTGTTCATTGAAAGGGGTTTGGTGGAAAAAAGTGGAGGTTGAGAATATTGTGGAAAATTATAAAAATAAAAAGGCACTAGACATCCAATGTAAGATTGCTTAATTGATAAAAAAGGGAAACTATTGGATCAACACTGGTCCATTGATAAGATTGTGAATTTTTTGGGTGACTTGGTTCATCCCCCTGAAGTCAGTTGCACTCGAGTGGTGGAGGTAGTTGATATAGGGGTTAGGACTAAGAAGGGTGCCTTTCCTAATATGCAGGAAGTTTTTTACATTTCTGTGATGGAGGTTTCACAGAAAGTGAATGAGGGTATTGGTCTTTTTGTGGGAGTTGAAGATGAAATCAATAGGGTTGTCATTCATGAAAACCTCTCTCCTTCTCTACTACTCTTGTAGGTGAAGGATATGGCATCCACAAGGATGAGGGATGAAAGAGAGAATAATTGGGACCAAATGCTTTTAAAATAGGAGTTAATCTCATGGACAAGTCCTCTCAAGGTTACTAGGGACGATGAGAGGAAATCCTTGTCACAAGGAGTAGAGACTATTCTTGAAGGGGAAGATGTTGTTATGAAGGTTGAGGGAGAGTCAACTTTTGATGGAGGGATCTTGGAGGATCAAGTTGGTTTAAGATTTACAAATATTCATATTTCCCCTAAATGAGTTGAGGCAACTCTGAATGCTCAAGGCAAGAGACTTGAGGAGATCTTAGAACAAGAGGTGAAAAGGCAATTATATCAAGAATTTATGGATGATGAAGACATCATGGGCCTAGTGGAAGAGGAGAGCATCTTAGAGAAGTGGTCGATTAGCTAGTCCAATGTGAAAAGTGTTACTATCAAGAATGGGGAAAAAAACATAAAGGGCAAAAGACCAATATTATGAAACTTGAGTTGGCAGTAGTGCGAAGAGAAAAAGAAAATTGAAATCTAGGAAGGGGGATAGCCCTCCTTTTGAGTCATGCAAGTCCTTTCATGGAATGTCGGGGGGTGCAATACATCTGACAAGAGGCGGTTGGTCAAAAGATGTTTTGATCAGACAAAGCTAGATTGTGTAATGATTAAGGAAACTAAGTTGAGTAAGAGTGAAGTTGATGGGTTTTTGAATAGTTGGAGGTTGTGAAAAGGTTTTAGTGTGGGCATAGATGGGGCTTTAGAAGGATTAGTATTTTTATGGAACCCAAGGGTTTTGGATTGTGAAATGGCTCATCAAGAGAAACATTGGTAGTTGGTAAAGATGATATCAATCATCTCAAGGGAAATTTTTTTGGTTCTTAATGTTTTTGGTTCAACTAGTTTTCGATAGAAGAAAATCCTTTGGGACTCTCTTACCAAAGTTATTCAAGACTTTGAGGATGGGTCATGGTTAATTGGAGGGGATTTTAATGTGACGCTTGAAGCCCAATATAAGAGTGGATGAAGAATGGGGAAGGGTCACATTCAGAGAGTTTTTTAAAACTTTGTTACCTCCAATGGCTTGCTTGAAGTAAAGTTCAAGAATGGGACCTTTACATGGAGTAATCATAGATCGAGTTATGAGAATATTGTTGAGAAGCTGGATCATTTCTTCTTGGCTGGAGTGTTTGCAAGGATGTCATTGGTGTATGAGGTATAGATTGTTCCCTTCTCCTGTTTGGATTACTTCCCACTTTTATTTCATCACGCAAAGAGATGCAGCTCCAATAAAATGTTCATTCAAATTTGAAAAAGAAATGGCTTTGTGTGAAGGAGTTAGGTGAATTAATTGTTGGATGGTGGAGAAATGGTCCGCATATGGAAGGTATGAAAGCCTTCATTTTCTTTAAAAAACTATAGTATATTAAAAGTTCTAAGTTAAAAGAGTGTAATAGAACTAAATTCAAGGATATATTTGTGGATATATTCTAAATAGAGAAGAAACTAGAAGATTTGAATTCCAAAATCTGTAAGGATGGCATGGCAGAATCAAAATTCATAGAAGAGAAAAAAAAAACCATTCTTATCATTGTGAATTGTTAGCTAGAAAAGAAATTCACTGGAGACATAAATCTATGGAATGTTGGTTGAAGGGGATAGAAATATGAAATACTTCCATAATATGGTGAAGTCCAGACGATAAGTAAATACAATTTACAAAATTAAAAGGGCGGATGGTCAGTGGTTGCAGGAGCCAGAGAATATTAATAATGAAGTTGTTAGTTTTTTTCAAAATTTTCTTACAGTGGATGAGGCAGATCATGGGGTGTTGGATGATAGTGTTTTGGATGTTATTCCTCATCTTATTTCTCATGAACAAAACAAGATTCTTTATTCTCCATTGAAGGTTGAAAAGGCTAAATGTGCCATTTTCTCAATGGGGGGGAGGGGGAGAAGGCTCCGGGACCAGATGACTTCCCTGCCATTTTTCTTTTAGAATTTTTTGCATATTTGTAAAAAATATATTTGGGAGGTAGTGGAGGACTCTAGGCGGGATTGTAGAATGTTGAAAGATTTAAATAATACTCTGATTGCATTAATTCCAAAGAAAGGTAAAGAATAATCCTTTAGTGATTTTAGACCGGAATCTTTTTGTAATACCATTTACATAATTATTTTAAAATTCACAGAGAATTGATTGGAAGGTGTCTTGAGTTTGATTATTTTTAATGAACAAAGTTGGTTTGCCCATGGGAGATTGATAGTGGAAGGTGTAGTCATGGTGAATGAAGCAATCCATTCAATTATATTGGCTAAAATTAAAAAAATGTTTGTAAAGTTGGACATAAGGAAAGCATATGATCAAGTTACAAACAGATCCTTCCTTCTCAAAGTCTTAGAGAAATTTGGTTTTTGTCCCTAATGGATAGAGTGGGTCCATAATTGTATTGACAACTCTCATTTATCTCTGCTATTAAATTGTATCCCTCAAGGTTTTTTTTCATGCTCTAGAGGGCTCAGACAAGGGGATCCTTTATCCCCATTCCTCTTTATTATTATGGCCGAGGTTCTTAGGAGATTGATATCGAAGAAATGAAGATGTGGGCAATGTAAAGGAGTTAAAATAGCAAGGAATGTGAATGTTATTTCTCATTTGTAATTTGATGATGACATATTATTGATGGGGGATGCCTCTTTAATAGAGGCAAGATTCATGAAGATCATATTTTGGATGACTACAACTTTGCTTTTGGCTAGTGTATTAATTAGTACAAGTCAAAGATCTTCTTCTTCAATACTAGTATGTAGAAATGGCTTGAGATTGCCATAATTTTGAACATTAAGCTAGGTTCTCTGCTAGGGAGATATCTAGGTATGCCACTTTTTGGAGGAGCTTTGAAGTCCACTTTGTGGAAACCTTTGGTTGATAGCTATTTAAGGAAGATGGAAGGCTGGAAAAGTAGTTGGTTTACTTCTACACGGAGGATTCTTTTGTTGAAGATATTTATTTTAGTGATCTCCATTTATTCGATGATGTGTAATAAGATACCTTGCAAAATTATCATAATTACTGAACAAAAAATGATGAAATTCATGTAGAATGGAAATCAGGAGAAGGATAAAATACCATTGTTGGATTGGGAGAGTATTTGTAAACCCAAGATATTGGGTGGTGAGGGATACAAAATGATGGATTCTTAATGAAGCTATGAGAGCTAGACTAGTCTAGATGATGTATTGTAACCCAGATCATATATGGGTCTGTATTCTGAATGCCAAGTATTTGGATTCCCTAGAGAGAGAACATATTCTTACAATTCTTAATCCCCCTAGAGGGTTTTCTTTTTGGAACTTCTTGATGTCTTGTAGGAAAGTCATAGTGGACCACATTTCATGGAATGTGGGTAATTTTTCAAAGGATCTACTCTGGGATGATTCGTGGGATGGTCATTAGGACTTCAATAAGAGAGGGGTTGGAGGAAATTATTGGATCCACTAAACAATGGTGGTGTTCCAAATTTTTTGAATTAGAACAATTATTCAAGGCAAAGAATATTGGGATTGGAAAGATGTGATGGAGTTGAATCTTTCTCAAGCGAATGTTGGTATTTTGAATATTTTTAGAAGTAGAGAGGTTACTATCTCTAGATCTAAAGATGAAATTGTATGGTGTGGCTCCAAGCATGGTAAGTAGTGGGTCAATATTGGGTCCAAATTGTTAGAGGAAGAACTAGTGTTGGATGGTGGGCTTTATGATTTATGTTGGGATAATGCATGTCTACCAAAAGTAGGGACCTTTTCTTGGTTGGTGGTTAGAGGTAGAATTTTGACTGGGGAGCAGCTAAAGAAATTAAGATTTGTGGATCCATTTAAATGTATTTTGTGCGACAAGGCATAAGAGACAATTGACCACCTGCTCTTGCATTGCGATTTTTCAATGAAATGTTGGAGATTTTTTATTGAAAAAGTGAGTAGGAAAGCTCCATTTTCAGCATTGGTAAAAGAAATGTTTCAAGGCTGGTTTAGAGGATATTTGAAATCTATCTTTTGTAGCATTTGATGGATATGTCCTGTAACGGTGATATAGAAAAATTGGAAAGAATGCAATAGAAGGATTTTTCAAGATAAATTATAACTAGTGTGGAGAGTACAGAGTAGAATAAAAAATGTAGTGTCAGAGCTAGTTAGTGCAACCTCACTCATTCTCCAAAGGAAAGTACCTTTAAGAAAGGAGGAGAATTTCATTCAATTTCAATGACCACTAATTAAATTTAGGCCTATTAATGGGATTTCTTGAGTTGATTCGGCTTTAAATTTGGGTAAAGTGGTTACAAGGGCAGGAGTGGTGTGGCAAAAACTAGAGATTGGTTGGGTGAAGATGAATTTGGTGTGTCCAAAGGTAAATTGGGCCTTTGGGAGCGGATTTTGTTGCTTGGGATTGGAATGAAAATATTTTGGCGATTACGACTAGGAGGTTGATGGATGTCACAAAAGGAATAATAAAGCCGAGGTACAGGCGGCCTTACGGGGAGTGAGAATGGTGCAACATTTATCTTTTCTGTGTGTGTATTGGAGGGGGATTCTCAGATTATTGTGAATTTCATTATCAAAGGAGATGCAGATTCTTGGAAGATTAATAAATGTATTTAAATTATTAAAATGGAATTAGTAACCTTTAATTCATTTAAAATCTCTCACGTTTTGAGAGAAGGCAATGAGGTGGTCGATGTACTTTCTAAATCGGCCACATCATTGCATGAAGTGGGTGGGGAGGGTGTTTGGGAGGATTAACGAGAAGTTGATTTGGCTGAGGACTGATTCATACATCTCCATACACGTTAGGATTAATGCCCAATAATTATGATTTTGATAGGGAATGAGGTGGTGTTTTTTAGAGGCAAGGGTGGGCATCCGTGTTTTTTTACATGTTCCAAGTGTTGGTGCATCAAAGAGCTTGAGATATTGTGATAGGAGGGCATTTGGGAGTGCTCCAGGTGGGTACTATGGAAGCAAGATTTTTTCTCCACTCTATCAAATAGCAACTTTCCTTTTCCAACAACATTTCAGAGAAGTGGCTTGCAGTGATTTTTAAGTTTGAAGATCCCACCTTCATGTAAATAATGGAGTTGTTTCTTAGCGAGGATTATTTATAGTCAAAATTTTATTATAGAATGAACATTGACATCATTTCAATGGATGTAGCATGGGTGCTGGTTTTTGGGTCGAAGGAGAAAGTAGAATGGGGGGAGAAAGCCTGTGTTCCAAACCACTGTTTCTGTGGGTTGACATCCATCATGGTGCGTGTGGTAGTAGGGAAAGGTTTGTGGTGATCATTTGGTGAGGGTATAGTGTAGGATGGTGTGGAGGTTAAATACTGCCCCTTTATTCTTTGGAATGATGGTGCAGATCATGAGGCTTGAATGAAGGAGGCTGGAGTGGGGTGGGAGGCTCTAAAGGACTATGTACGAGAGAGGGAAGTGCAGCCATGATTAGCGAGGGAGAATAAACATAAGGACATAGAGGAAAAGGAAAACTTTGCTCCAAAAGACTTTTGGGTCAATGGCCTAGGCAAGAAAAATAATTTTTTTTTTAATTTCATGTGACAATTTAGTAGTGGTTAGTTTGTTTTTTGATTTGGACAATTCGAAGCATTGCAATGGTGGTTTCATACCACATTTTGGAGATGGTGGGGTTCTTGTTTGTGGTTAGGTAGTGTTATTTTTAGATAATTTTTGTAGTGGCTTGGCACATGGGGGTTCGTCTGTTTAGTGGTTATTAGTTTGCCTTCATGATTTGGAATTGGTATAGGGGTTAATCTCTATTTTTGACAATATATTATGTATGTTTTACTATTTTAAAAGTAATAATATATACTCAAAATTATCGATAAAAAAAAAATCATAATTCTTAAAAATGTCAATTTAAACAATATAAATATATTAATCTAATGAAAACCTTCAAATAATTTTACTTGTTATACCAAGTTTCTAAATTCAATTTTTTTATAAAGAGAATCTTGTAAAATGTCAAAATTTAAAAACTATTCTCAAAATTTATATTAAGAAATAGAAACAATTATATTTTATCTTGAAAAGTATTCTAAATCAATTTGTATTTTTATAATCAATATTATAAAATCACATATATATTAATATTATAAATTAGAATATTATATTATATAGTTTTATAAAAACATAACATGTCAAAATATGTGGTTTAACAAATTTTAAGGTTATAATATATGATATAAAGTTGAAAAATAGTCATATAAATCATCAAATTCTAGGTTTGAGTTACACTCTAAAGTTGTATTCTTTTGGATCTTGTCAAACTTCAACTCTATATTCTTCTTGTTTTCATACCTCTTGTTGATGGATAGAGGTAGAGATAAAACACACACTCATAATACTTATATTGTGCAAGTTTTTCATTTCTATTCAACTTGATAAGATTGTTAACATTTGCTTTGATCTATAGAGGACTTTAGAAATTACAAAGAAACTTTTATTAGTTCCCACAAAGGTAAGATACTATTGCATTGAATCATTTTAATTTTTCAATTAATTTAACCAATCAATGAACATTATTTAAAGTTTGAACAATGATTCTATAGTTTATAATTAAATTTCTTATTTAATAATTTCAAAGAAATATTTATCTCCTTTTTTATTAGTTAAAGTAGAAAATTAAATTTTACCCCCAAAAATACATACTTTAATACATATTTATGAACATGTACAAACAAACCTAACTTAAACATATTTATGAGTGATGTACAAAACCATCACAACCATATAAATGCTAGGCTATAGCTAATCTGACTAAAAACCGCCACAATTTCTGCATAACATGAAGGTAAGTTGAAAATTACATATCTCGACTCTACTCCTCAAAAATAATTGCATCTTTTATTTTTCAACTGTATGTATAACAGAAAAATTAATCAGCTATTTTAGAGCGTCACATCCTAAATACTACCGTTTTTATCTCACTAACCCTCTGGAACCTCCATTTTTGTACCATTCCTTCATCTATATATATTTGTCTGGCCACTTTCAAACTCATACGTGACCATCCGATTTAGAATCTAACTTAGTTTTCACGTAAAGAATTTAAAGTATTGTCCAATCATAATATCTTAATTCACATGCAAATATTTAAACCATATTATATTGGCGACACAAATAATTTTTCATACATACATATTATTCAATAACCCAATGAACATTATTTTTTTTAGTCGCAGCTATTCATTGTTGTGCTCATTATTTATGTCTCTTTCTAATCACTTAAAATGGATTATTTATATTTAAAAAAAAATTATATATAAAAGTTTAAAAAATAGATTATTTAATTTATTTTAAATTTTTTATTGTTATTTTGAAGTTATATAATTAAAGACATATATTTATTAAAATGTTTCTATTATTTACTAAATATATGAGAAATATAGGTTTATATTTATTGTATATATTATATTATATTATTTAATATTTTAAATATGAATATAAATTAATAAATAGTTTAAATATAATTTAATGTAGATATAATTTTTAATAATTATTATTACTAAAATCTATTTAAACTTATTATTAATTCAGGTTTACATATGTCATTGGTTTAGAATTTTAATATAATACTATAAATATTTATATAATATAATAATAAATAATAATCATTGTTATAGTTCAAATAGAGAAAGGGTTATGGTTAATGTATTAGTATGAATATAATAAATAAAATCTTCACTCCCTTCCAATTAAATTCTATCAGCTGAATGAAATTGAATCCTAACGGTAACCCTAATCAAAATGTCATCCTAATTGAACTGTGTTTCTAACTTTTCTTTTTTCTTTAATTTTTTTTTTTAGAAGTGCTGTCAAAAGGGGGATAGCTCCCATTACAAGTCAAATCTATATTCTGAAGAGCCTACGGGAAGGAAAGAGCCAAACCTCTTAGATTAGAGCCTAACTCTTAATAAAACATAATCATAATAATAATATTTACTAAACCATTACCAAAAATTGAAGCATAAAGTTTTCTATTTGAGATGGTTAAATTCCATTAGATATTTTCCATTTATAATAATGTCTTAAAATTGAATTTGATCCCATGTAGTAATACAATACAGTAATAATATAATAATTTTAGTTATTGAAATAGATTATTTGATAGTTTTAAATTTAAACAAAAAAACAAATTATTTATTACAAAAGCATTTATTAATTTAAAGTAAATAAATGACACAAAGCTAGTTTGTTTATTTATTTACTCTCTTATTTTATTCTAATATATCAATGCATTTTTAAAACAACAAAAAATAAAAATAAAATAAAAATATGTAAGAAAGAAAGACCATGTCACACTCTTACCGTGCACCACTTGTTGTCATTGTAAAATATCTTTAATCTTACTTATGGAAATTTAGTGTATTTTACTTTAGAACTAATCTAAACAAATGATAGCAACTTTATGCATTTTTTCTTCTCTCTACCTCTATTTCTTTATATATATCACTTCCTATCTCTTTACCTTTCAATCTCTCCATCTCCTCTTCTCTCAGTATTTCCCTCTTTCTATTTCTATTTCTCCATATCCCTCTTACTTTACCCTTCTCGACATCTTTACCCGACATCTTTACCCGATCTGTCTCCTCTTCTATCAACACTATTGACAGGAACACATTGCATCCCTTGTTAGAAGCTAGATTTACATCCCCTCTATATATATTCTAACATTGTTAAAGCAAACAAATGTATAAAAATATATATTTTTCCATTATATTTTAATGAGACCCATTTAAGATTCTACTTTGGAATCTTTAAATTTAAATGATATTTTTGAATCTGATGTGAAGAAAATATAATAATTATAAATTACAGATATTCTATAATCAAATTTAAATAACGCAACAAAGAACATAATTCAGTCGATAATCCTTAAACGCTTCTCGTTGAGAGTGCCCTACTTCAGAGTTTACTATGAGAATTCTGTTAATGACGTAGCAACTAAAATATATTGTTTTCACCATTAATTTCTTTGAACGCCTCGTCTAAATTCAGGGCGGAGAAGTTTATATTATTTGTTCATACTCGTATTTTGTTTCTCCCATTTCACCTTAATATTATCAATGTCTTATTTATTTATTACTAACCAGACTTCTGTATAACATAGGCCTGTTTCACTGTATTTTGAGAGAGTCAAAACATAATTAACCTCTTAATGGCAGGCACAACAATAACCCATCTTATGTTTCCCTTCGTTTTTCTTTTAATCCTTGTCTTCACAGCTACTTCTCAACACTTGCATGAAAAGGTGATTTCTTCATCTCCCTCTGTTTGACATGTTACCTCTCAAAAATGTTTTACTGACTGCACATTTTATTCTGTGCAAAATCAGCTTTACATAGTGTATATGGGTGATGCTATGTCCCCAGATATACAAGATTATTCCCAAACAGCAGCAACTGAGTCCCACCTTTCATTGCTTCAATCTCTACTTGGAAGGTTTTTACATAACTTTTTTCTTCTTCTATGTCCACTCTGTTGTTCTAAAAAAGAACTATTTTTCTAATTATTTTTTTTCCAATATGCTTGTCAAGCCATGAGGCAGCACAGGAATCTTTGATTCATAGTTATTGGAAGAGCTTTAACGGATTTGCAGCTCGACTTTCTTCAACTCATGTCCAACAACTGTCCAGTAAGATTGCCCCAAAAATGGATGAATTATTAGAATGTTCTTCTTTGTTTTCCCCAAACGTATTTACTGATTTATTTATCATTCATTTTCAAAGACTGGGCTGAAAGTCTTATTTGTGAATTATAGACACAGATGATGTAGTTTCGGTGTTTGAAAGCAAAAAGGCTCAACTCTTGACAAGTAGATCATGGGATTTTGTGGGTCTCCCTCTGTCTCAGCAAACCAATCATTTGGAATATCAAAGTGACGTAATTGTTGGCGTTCTAGATACAGGTATTATGAAAAACAATAGAAACTTCATTGGTAGCATACAACAGACACTAAAATGGTTTTGCATATTTCCCATATTAAATCTGAATAAATCTCCGATCCAATTTGACTGTAGGGGTATGGCCCGAAATAGAAAGTTTCAGCGACTCGGGACTGGGTCCCATTCCCTCAAAATGGAGGGGAGAGTGCCAGACAACACCCGATTTCAGAGCTTGCAATAGGTACTAGAACATTCATTTGTTCTACTTTCCAATCTAAATCCTCTTCCTGTTCAGAAATACTGTATAGGCAATAGTTATTTTCAGGTTTTATCGTACTGACAAATGTGTTTACTTGATTACCAGGAAATTAATAGGTGCGAAGTTTTATTATAAAGGCTTGGGATCTCAACCAGCTGCTGGTGAGTTCATCTCTCCAAGAGATTCAAATGGCCATGGAACACACACCTCGTCCACAGCGGCTGGAAACCTTGTCAGAAACGCCAGCCTCTTTGGACTAGCCCAAGGGGACGTACGTGGAGGAGTACCAGGTGCAAGGGTTGCTATGTACAAGGTTTGTTGGTCACGCTCTTGCAGTGATGTAGATCTCCTTGCGGCATTTGATGATGCAATCTATGATGGTGTGGATGTCATTTCTGTTTCAATTGGGTCTTCGACTCTAGGCATCCTTCCCCCACCTGACTACTTCGAAGATTGCATTGCAATAGGAGCATTCCATGCAATGAAGAGAGGAGTCTTGACATCAAATGCTGCTTGTAACGATGGCTCATTGGGATCTGTGTGCAATTTCTCACCCTGGTCTCTGACAGTGGCTGCAAGTACCATTGATCGGCATTTCAAATCACAACTTACTTTGGGAAATCGAATGTCTTTTGAGGTAAATCAAATGTCATTGCTTTCTACTGATATTATGTGATCAATACATTCTAACATGTTGAGATTAATTGTGGGGCAGGGGAATGCTATAAACACATTCACAATGGAGCAGCCTTGGTATCCTTTAGTATATGGAGGAGACGCTGCTAACGTTTCTGGCGGATTTTCTTCAGAGGACTCCAGGTGAAATGCATAATAACATCCCATGAAATTGATTAAGAAACAGTTCCTTAAATTAGATTTGTTCATTTTGTTGAACTCAAAGGTCTTTATTTTTATGATTGTTATTTTGGTCAGTGGTTGCCGATTATATTCTCTGGATCGCAACAAAGTTGAAGGAAAAATAGTACTTTGCTACTTAGACCCATATAATCTACCAGATGGTGGAGTGAATGTATCTGGAGGGGCGGGTGCCATAATAATGTACAATGCAATGAATGATTCAGCTTTCTCGTTCATGGTCCCTGCCACAGTTATTTCATCCGAACTGGGAGAGGTTGTCAAATCTTACATCAATTCCACAAGGTAAATGCATACATCAACAGAATTACTTTTCTCCCCATGAAAGTTTTGTTAAATAAATTAAAGATATCCATAGCACAATCTCAAAGATATATCGTTGTAAAAATTGCCCCTTATAACAATTTTTTATAATTCACAAACATCAATTATCAGCTTTAACTGACCAAAGATTTTCATCTAACTTGTAAGGGTTGATTTTAAAACTTCTCCATTTACCTTGATGGCGATAGTTTAGCATCACCTTGTATATGCTTATACTCAATAGTGTTAAGTTCTTATAATTAGGGTAATCTCTAGACCTAAACCTAAGTCTGTATTTTATTTCATTAGTATCAAGTATCAACTTAATCGACCAAAAATTTTCATTTAATTTATAAAGGTTGGTTTTAAAACTTCTCCATTCATCATGGTGGCGATAACTTAATATCACCTTGTATATGCTTATGCTTGATAGTGTTAAGTTCTCATAATTAGGGTAATCCCTAGACCCATACCTCAGCCTTGAGGGTTCACTCATGATGACCCTGCATATGTATCTTCTTGTGGAAAATCAAAGTCTTCATAGTCCACACTGAGAGGGAGTTTATTTTCTCCTCTTGATGATATCTTTAATCTCTCTTTATACCTTGACTATTAATTAAGGTAATCTATGAACTTAGCCCCCTCATAAAATAAAGATTTACATTGCCATCAAGTGTTAGTTCCATACCCATTATTACTAATCATTGGTGTATAAACATATATATATATACACAAGGATCATATCATAGAGCACATATAGTGACTGTCTGGAGCATACGCCACATATATACTTAGGACTAGCTCATACACATCACGTGTACACAAGTTGGCTAGCTCTAACATACATCACATACATAGTGAGTAGCTCCAACATGCATCACAAATACATAGTGATTGGCTCATATAGGCATCACAAAGATAATAGTGACAGGCTCATATAAAATAATCACAAAGATATAAATGACTAGCTTATATAGGAATCATAAAGATAATAGTGACTAGTTTTTATACAAGCATCACAAAGATAATAGCATCACTGACTCATATACAATAACTAACTAACACCTATTTATAATGCATCCCAAATAGAAAAGGAACATGAGTTCATTCTATTCTAGACCATGGGTCTCATTCATTTCTGTAGTCTTCTACATAAGCGGATGATTGGGAAGAAGATTTGGCGTATTTAATACTACACTAGTAGTCAATTGTGAACCTAATAAGGTTAAGTATACTATGAGACAACTAGAAAGAGAATGTGATGCATCACATACGACATTGTGGGTCCATTCTCAATCCCAAGGATTTCAACAAATAATCAACTAACCTAACCTAGTTGATTCCAACTTAATCATCTACAGGCCAGTAACAACAAGATTGTACACCTAAGATGAAATAGCTTCTAACATATACCACATATGACATTAGTGATATTGTTAGCTATCTTCTTCATAATATTTGGTAACACATGGCATCAATTACCTCCATGCTATAGGTGATTTCTAGCGAACCCTCTAAATACAATAATTAGCTTTGTTTACTATTGCCCGCTAGTAATGTAACTACTTATGTAACCATCACTATATCAAACCCTAGATAGCTACTAGAAATCTATCACCTCAATGAACCAAATGAGTGCTAGCTAATCCAAAGATACAATACTAGTTATAAGCATCTGCCATTGGCATGGTCCAATGGCAACCTACTAACTATTACCATATCATATCATATCTAGAGTAGCCCTTAACAATTTCGCTTAATTAAAATTTCTCAAAAGGTCACATAATTGCATGTATCTTGATATATTCTTAATATAGCTCTACATATAATATTTTCCAATATTATAAGTTTCTAAAACCTCATAGTTACTAAATTAATAGACAAATGGACAATGACCTTAGGAAAAATAAGTAATAACTATTTGGGATTTGATATTATTTCTAAAATAATGGCATCATAATCCCACATAATATTTCATATTTCATTTAAGGCTAAGCCCGCTAGGATCTATTTACAGTATAATAATCTTATTTCAAGATGGAGGTTAAGGTCCAAGATACTTTTCTTAGCCATAGACTAATGGCATAATGATTATTGAAATAATGTATGCCACTATTGGCTATAATATTTTAAGTTGATTACAACCTAATATATTAATTACCCCATACTATGAAAAATGGTCATCAATAAAATTTTTATTAAAGTTATGCCATGCTTGAGTATGGTCATTGATACATATTCAACGGGACCAAATTCCCTATTTGAATTATTTCCTTTACAATATTTAAGTATTAAGACTTTAGAGAGAACATACAAGGGACTACTTTATGATGATTAAAATCCTAAATAAGAAAGATGACAACACTATAACCATTGGACCAACACAACCATGGTACCCTTTCCTTAGTTCCCATGATAGTTTTGGGCTATTAGAGCTAATGTATTAAGAGAAAAACATCTTATAATCATATAAAAACCCTTCCCTTGAATCTAGAGTGTGTTACAAAAAATTTAAATTTACAACATTAAGAATTTGGTCAATAGGGAGTGATTCTAGTGACATTAAATGATGTCCTTATCATGTACATTATTGTACAATCATAAATCAAAGATCCTATAATATCTCAAACTTATCTTATGCATCGGGTACATGTTTATATATTCAAATTTATTTTGTCAACTTTCATTTAAGTTGCATTAATATAGTCATATTTCCCACCAAATGGGTTTAAAACATATATCATAGTGTCCCATTAAACCAACACCAATGATTTTTTAAATTGAGCAAATTATTTGA
Organism: Cryptomeria japonica; assembly: GCF_030272615.1. NCBI lineage: Eukaryota > Viridiplantae > Streptophyta > Pinopsida > Cupressales > Cupressaceae > Cryptomeria > Cryptomeria japonica. Next base: position 893,078,360 of record NC_081407.1, on the reverse strand, counting down.
TTATTAAGAAATATCAAGCGATTCTCCTATATTTTAAGTTCATATCCATCCATACTAATACATGCAAAGCATTTTTAATACCCTTATTATGCCAATATGAAAAGTAGAATGAACTTAATCCAACCCTTCAATAAATAAAAGGTACCCAAAATGCAAAGTAAAATGTATACACAAAGAAAGTAAATTATCTTACAAAATTTCATAAAGAAAGACAAAGGTAGGCATAGGGCACATGAATAGTTTGATAAAAGCCTCAAGAGATGTGAAACATGCACAATAATACCCCTATTTGTCACACACACCCAATCAAACTATATCAGATTTATTTAAATTGTGAGAGTAGATATTGTACAATTAAATGTTATTTCAAGGCAATAATAGAAAAGTGTACTTATTTCTAGGGATAATCTTGAATACATTTAGGAGTTGGCATTGAAATATGCCCTATTTCCCTGTATGCAATTGATCATTCAGCTAGCTAACCCCAACATTGCCTCTACCACTACTTCATAGGGTGCCACAAAGCTTGTCCTGCCCTAATTTTTTTTATCTCCTCTATATATACACTCGCCTCTCCTTGTGTATTGTTGGGTATTATAACCAATAGCATATACTCCAAAGTTACTCAAGCCTTTTCAACAAATCCTATTCATGCACATCCTTGCAACCCTTGCAGTACATGAAACCATGGTTCTTTGCAGTATTTGGTTTCATGGTTCTTTGCAGTATTTGACCAAACCTAAGCATGCCTTTACAAAACTTCTACATATTCTCCATATGTGTTGCCTCCTTTTCAATCATTTATATTCATTCTCTCTCTCTTGTAAAATTCCTTTATCATTTATGTCTTGGTGGGCGACCATACCCCTTTCTCTCCACTAGACGACTACCTTCTTCTTTTTGAAGAACTCATGTAGAGCTTGCATCCCTCTCACAATAGGTTGCAAAATCTTATTTTTACCTGTCAAGTCATCCTACCCTGGTAATCCTCCCTTTCACACATTTTCATCCTTTCCCTATAACTTTTTTCTCTTTCTCATATGATTCAACTTCCCTTCCTTGTAGTTTTTCCTCCACATTTTCTCCTATAACTTGAGGTTAATATCTCTCTTTCTTCCACATGATTGCATTGCCTTCTCCCTCTCATTTATCTACCCATTTTATCTATAGAGATAAAGCTTGAGTTAATAACAAAGTGTTTGAGGTATGAAAGATTGCCAAGCATGTCTTTTCCACACAACCTGTAGAGTCCCCCCAACCCATGGATAGGGATTCCATACCTATTAATGACATGAATACCCCTTTGCATACCATTCCCCTCACTTTTAATGTGTTTTTGTCTCCTCACCATTTTCTTTAAATTCATTTTTTACCTTAGTCAAGAACTGTAGAAGTGGCTGACGTGGGGGATGTGACAATTGTGAATTGCACTAATTAATGGGAATTTTTTATTTTATAATATGACTACAAGATGTTGTGGCTTCTTGCTCAACCTAAAGAAAAGATGCATCAAAATCACCACGAATAACATCTATTATCAAATATATGTCCTCTTTCTCACATAAATTAAGAAAGTTACAAAATCTTAGAATTTTTAAGCAGTTAAAATAGGGAGTTCTATAGAGATTTAAGCTATTCTAGGTCTAGAAAGACTTTTGAAAATTAGATGGGGCAATAAATGATTATGTAAATAGAATACTTGTTCTTTCTGTATGCGGGAAAAGTGGGCGAATAAAACTAAATATGTGAAAATATTGTTAATACTAGTCCACACACACACACAGGACTTCTTGATGCAAGCTATGGAGTAACGTAGTGTTACTCAGCTTCCCAAGGAGGGTCCCATGGTTCTCTATCTCACAATATCCCTCAAACCAATGTTTTTGCTCTCAGATCACTGAGGAAAATGGTTTAGGGATGGCAAATATGAGAACGAGAGATGCTTTTGCTAAATTTAGTATGAAATAGATGTGAAGCTATGTATGATGCTAAAATGCAATAAACTAAATGATAAGATGACAAGATTAGTATGAATACTATCCTAGCATACTATATTTAGTCTATGATTGAACTAAAATGATAAAGAAAGTAATCTAAGCATGCATATTAGTCTAATTTATGATCTAAAAGAGGCTAAATGATGAGCATAAAGATGATATGAAAGCTTGAAAGAATTTGAGCATAAGTGTAATGCTTCAAATTTTAAAGATGATTGTTAAGAATGGAGGAATGAGAGCTCTATTTATAGCACAAACAGGGCAATGGATGGTCAAGATTGAAAGGTTTAATCAAGGGCCCGTTTTGAAAGTTGGGGATCCATGTGCACAATTGGCACCAATGAAATGGTGACAAGTGTCAACATAGGATTGGGTTGAGAGAAGAGGTTGGAGGCATTAAAGGCCTGAGAAGACCTCATGGTTATCTAAAGGCTAAGGGTCAAGTCTAAGTTAGGTTTACCCACTGGATTAAGAGTTAATCCAAGGATAAACCTTTGTGCAAATGATTAAGAGATAATCATGGTCAAAGCATTAATGACCTAATGAGACCCTTGGGTTGGATAGAGGTTGAGTCAAAACAAATGTTTTAACCATGTGGGAAGGTTTGAATTAACCATTAATGGTTATTGGAGACTTTAGGGATTAAGTGGTTGAAGGTTGGAAGCCTTTAATGGTTTTCAAAGACTTTAAGGGTTTTAGTGGTTGAAGGTTGAAAACCTTCAATGGTTATCAAAGACTTTAAGGTTTTTGAGAAGTGACTTCCCTTTGCTTAGGGATGTGACAAAATTTAGAGGAGGGTTAGGTTAATTAGAAGCAATTAGAAGATTCTAGAAGGGATTAGAAAGGGGTTTGGGATTTTGCAAGTGGATGGAGGGATAATAGGATTTAATTGAATTAAATGATTTTCATTCAATTTGGTTACAATTAAATAAATTAGATTTATTCAATTTGGGATAACTATTTAATTAAATTTGAATTTAATTAAAAGTGGATAGGGGATTTAATTGAATAAAATGATTTATTCATTAAATGGGTATAGTGAATTTAATTTAAATAAATTGAGTAACTTATTTAATTAAATAGAGGAATGTGGATAATTTAATTAAATTGGATTTAATTAAATAGAGAAATGAACATAAAATATTCATTTAGGAATATGGTCATTTTTATACGTCTACACTTTCAACTTTTAAAAACAATGCACTCAATTAAAAGATTTGTGAATTAGTAAGCTACCTTAAAAATATTTATCATAAAATTGTTTATTATGATGTGTTAGAATTCTATCCCTTTTTATTAACATTGCTTGCAATTTAGGATAATTTGTAGGGGTGGATAGAGATGACTCAAGTATATAATATACAGAAAATATTAAACATAGAATTTTGTCCAAATTACTTGAGTGTTATAGCATTGAGCTATTCATGATTTCATTTATTGATCAATTGATACAAAATTTTCATAAATCGCTTCTATTTATAAATGTTTTATGAAAAAATTACTAGAAACAACTAATCATTATCTATTGTTAAAAACTTCTAAAATAATCTATTGAATTCATTTTTCTTTTTGAAACTTTTTTATGTAGAAGTCTCTCATCTTTAGTCTTGTCTATTCAAGACTCTTTCTAAAAACATATATAGTTTCTCTTTTGTTCTAGAATATTTCTTTTACAGTTTTATCTTTTTGCAATTAATTAATAGTATGTTGGGAGAAATTAATCACCAATAAGATCTTGGATGCCAATGGGCCCTCCAAGATTGAGTGTTTGACAGTACTCACCCATATAATCACTCAATTATTAAGATTTACATTTAAAATTGATTAAGAAGGTTGAACCCTATTCAATATGAATCAAAAAAATAGAACAAATCTTTATGTTAAAAAAGTTATATCTATGATACAACAAAAGAATGTGAAAACAAAAGCCTTTCTTTTATTATTTTTAAGAGCTCTATCCTGACTAGTTCAATAAAACCATGTTTGTAGTGTGTATGTTTGTATGAAAATTTTAAATAAGATCATGCTTTAAGAGGTGACTTAAGTTCAAATTCTGTACAATTCACTAGGTCTCCTCTTGCAAGTATAGCAAAAAGTGTATCTGGGAACGATTTACCTGCACCTATAGTAGCTTCATTCTCATCTAAAGGCCCCAACCCAATCACACCAGATCTTCTGAAGGTAAGAAAACTAAAATATATGAGAGGAATTTTGGAAATTTTAATTTCCAAGGGACTTGTAGTGGTATTAATTAACTACTGAACTAATTCATTCAAACCATATTTCCTTGACAGCCTGACATCACTGCACCAGGTGTAGATATTCTAGCGGCTTGGTCAAATGCTGCACCAATGAGCATGAATCCTTTGGACAAAAGAGTAGTGGATTTTAACATCATCTCTGGAACATCCATGGCATGCCCTCATGCCACAGGAGCAGCTGCCTATGTCAAGTCATTTCATCCTGACTGGTCTCCCGCTGCTATCAAATCAGCTCTAATGACCACAGGTGGCTATCCATTCCACTACCCAAAAATTGTATATATTCATTTATTTTTCTTTAACTATCTTGACATTTCCATTTGTGATGCAGCTTCAACATTGGATGCAACATTAGATGGCAATGAAGCTGCAGAATTAGGATATGGTGCAGGGCAGATTAATCCTTTCAAGGCCATCAATCCGGGGCTTGTGTATGATGCCGATGTAAATTCTTATGTCAATATGCTATGTAGCCAAGGATACAATGAAACATCTTTACGTTTACTGACAGGAGAATTTATCATCTGTTCATCAAATTTATCTAAAAACGGAGTATGGGAGCTTAACTATCCTTCTATAATGGTTATTGCTAATGTAAGTGAACCCTTTTTTGCTGAATTTCCAAGGACAGTTACTAATGTAGGACCTGCAAAATCTACCTACCAAGCCAAAATAGAGGCACCTTATGGAATGAACGTTACAGTGGAACCAGATACACTCAATTTCACTTCCTCCAACCAGAAGAAGTCATACAATGTGAAAATTGAAAGTCAAATTGTACCTGATGATTACGATTTGCTCTCAGGTGCATTGACATGGAGCTATGACAATTGTACCGTGCGCAGCCCAATTGTTGTATATTATTATGTGAAACGTTAAGGTAATCATGGCATCTATAAGCACCTATTCATTAGGGATTAGTTGGAAAATTGTGCCACTGAAACACAGATGAAATTTCCTTCGTTATTCATAGTGTTTGTTTTGTTTCTGGTTATGTTGTGTGTTTGAAACTCTTTGGAATATATTTCCACTTTATACCTCCAAAAATCTGAACACCTTTAATGAATGTTGTTTATGCTGAGTGTGATCATAAGAAAAAAATGAGAAGATTTTTTCGACTTAAATAATAATAATGCAACCTAATAATTTCTTGGAATAGTCTGAGTAGTTGGCAACATTAACCTCTCATAAACACAATTTCACATCAATCTTGATTCATAATATATTAAAATTTTCAGGAATCATTAAATATCTAATAACACTCTTTTGTCTATCAAGTCATACATGTTAGATTTTTATTGTGGATATCAATTTTAAATTTTAAAGGTAAAACTAATGTCAAATTTTAAGTAATGATTCTTCGTCTTTAATAAATAATTTGAAGTGAGGATAAAGTTTCTAAATAAATGGATTTCTAAATTGCCATTCATAATCTTCTATAGATGGTTTCTAGTGTATATACTTGAAAGGAGTTTGTATTAGTTTTATATTAGTATACAAAAATTAATATGTAGTGGTCTCATGTTATTACTCATATGAAGAAGCATATTTGTAAATGCATTGCAATCCTAAATTTTGTTTAGAAAATATGATCATTACCATTACGAAAAAATCATATGTGGAATAAATCTCTTGAAGATGACATCATAAAGATAATGAATTAACTAAAATCTATTAGTACATGACATCATTAATCATGAAGACATTGTATAATATTAAAAATATAATCATTTATTTTATTACATTAAAGTTATTAAGATTCTAAACTAGCTTATTAAGGTCAACTTAATTTATTTAACTTTCTACAAAATAAGATTTGTATTTTTAGATTTATAGATCTTTAAGATCTATTATAAAAATTATTGTTTTTTTTCATAAAACTTGCATTCTTAAAAACAAAAGATATACAATATATCAACATGTTAGGAGTAAGTTGTCTCAACTTTGGAGTCCTAACATTTGTTATTTGATTTTCATTAATTAAATATTGTGGCATAATCATTTATTTTATTACATTAAATTTATTAAGATTCTAAACTAACTTATTAAGGTCAACTTAATTCATTTGACTTTCTACAAAATAGGATTTGTATTTTTAGATTTATAGATCTTTAAGATCTATTATAAAAATTATGGTTTTTTTCATAAAACTTACATTCGTAAAAATTATGGTTTTTTTCATAAAACTTACATTGGAGTCCTAACATTGATTATTTTATTTTCATTAATTAAATATTGTCGCATAATGGATTTATCCTAAGTTATTAATTTCCTAAGTTGTCATTCACTTTGTGGGAGCTCTTGGTGTGGTGGCATCCTACATGGCATGTGATGAAATGGCATAATCCCTTTTTAAGAAGGTGTCCTCTTGGAAGATTCTACATTTTTGGAAGATGTTATCATATATTTCCATTTTTGAGTGAAAAATGATTTGAAAATTTTCTATGTTGACTAAAGAGTCTTGGTTTGTATTTTCTATTATGGATTGGAGTTGTATTTGATCAACTGGCATTTATGGTGGAGTTCACTTTTGACAAGTGGTGTGAGGCATTGAAGTTGGTTTTGGAAACCATGCAAGCCTATCTCTTCATGTTGATCTTTTTAAATAGGTGGTGCCTTTTCTTATTTAGTATGATAGGTTGAAGATTTTGAGACATTGTTATGCTGCCAAAATTATTTTTGAATCTTGTAATAGTGTGAAGGCTCCAGAAGAGCATAGCTTTGAGATAGCTTTTGATAAGGTAAAATAGGTTTCGAAGGGGCCCCAAAATATTTTATGTTGGGAAAATGGTGTCTCAACCTTGCATTTACATGAGGTTACTATTTATAGCAAGTTTTTATTTAAGCACTAAATGGTGCAAATTATCCCCAAAGCTGCTAGTTGGCTAGATAAGCAGGCTGACAAATTTTCATCGCAAGATCATAACTAGTTTTGAAGATATTATAGTTTCCATTTTTGGAGGGTGCGATGAAAGGTTTAAATTTAATTTTGATGACTTTAGACCCCTCTTAAATACCCTTAAAATTGGGTGTAACTAGCATAGTAGGTTATGAGGTGATAGAGCACTTTGTGAGATTTCTGGCACATCAAACGGTTCATCAATTAGACACCCGGTTCACAAGTTATGACCTTTGAAAGTTTGGACTCCTGAAATAGGAATTATGAAATACATTAGACACATAAATGAGCTATAAGAGGGAGGAAAATGTGTTGATGTGTGTTTTGACATGTCGTTCGGCATCTAGAATGGAGATAAGGTCGGCTCTGCTTTATTGGGTGGTTTTAGCCCATGGTTTTGTAATAGCGTTTGACAGTTTCTTGTATTGTATCTCCTATATATGAGGTGCATGAGATAGAGGTTACATGTAAGAGTCTTATGGCTATTGAGTTACCTCTGAATCTCTGATTAGTGGTACTCTTATGAATAGATTTCTCTACAAGTATATTATAATCTATTACTGATTGTTGAATAATATATTGAGTTGCTTTTGGAGTGTGGGGTTTTTCTCCTGAAAGGCTTTTCCCCATGTAAATCAATGTGTTGTGGTATGCATGATATTGTATTTATTTGTGTTAAGTTTTTGTAACCGTTGCAACGATCTGTAAAAGTTTTGCATTACCCTCCTCTCGAGGTTAGTGTAGGAAGTTGTTTTGCTACTTAACTTCCTTACACTTTACAATGAACAACAACTACTTTCAAAAGATTAAAAAACTAACACAAGCTACAAAATATTAGAAACAACAAAAAAATAAAATAATAAAAAAGAAAAACATGGAAAGAGACCAACTAGCCTACTAGAGTTCTAGTAGAATCTTGGCATCTTCCATATCCTTATGAATGATCTGGTCATGCATTTCCATGACCTCTTTAATCACTTGGGCATGATCTTCAACAACCTTAGACTGGCTACAAGTCCTAGAAGAGGGACCCTACACCTAGGATGAAACTAGTAATTATCAGAACCGCCACAAGACCAATGATCTCCACCTCCACATCAACAACATTAGTATTCACCTCCAAGATTTTATCTTTTTTATTCTTACCTTGAATCGCCAAGTTTTGGGTTGTCTCATTTAACATGCAAAGTCCCTTGGCATTCCTATGAACAACCTCCTTGTTAATATTAACCACTAAAATGATCTTATTATTAACCTTGTTGACCAAGCTTTCCAATGAGCTAATTATTTTCTCCTAGTTGGACATCAAATATTTCACATCATTGGCCACCAACTCAATTAGAGCCAACATTTTCTTGGACTCATTATCTTTTGTACCCCTGTTCCCCATCACCTGGAGATTATCCACCTTGTTAAAGTGGGAACTAAGATTATTTTTGATATCCATAATCTCAAAGACGATCCAATTGGCCAAATAATCCCGTCCTTCAAAATATTTCATAAGAAGAACCTCCACATCCTCAAAGGAATTTGAAGGGTTATCATCTAGGGCCTTGTCCTCAACATCATCTTGAGAATCATGACCAGTCTAAAGACTTCCCTCTTGAAGGTCCTCAATTATATTCTCCACCATCCCTTCCCCACTAGTCTTCTCAAACAGAGGAGTCTTGCCTTTCACATTCTCACTACCACCTAATTTTACACTAATTGTTCTAGTTCCATTAGCATGGGCACCCTTTTTCCATTGTAGGGTTTAGAAGGTTCCCCAATATCCATAATGAGGCTCAACCTAGGTCTTTTCCCTTTATCAGATTTACCTAGGATTTCTTCAAATGGGCTAGGTCTCATAGGAGACACAAATTCAACCTCATCCTACTCAATTTCAAAGACCTTAGACCACGATTGAGATGGATTTTTCTTGGATTTATTACCAATATGAAAGCAAGCCTCTTCATCCAAAATCACATCCTCAAAATATGTAGACATATCAAATTAGCGCACTGTAACATTTTGGGCATACTCCAATTTATGCTTCTACATAGGAGGATTAAGGGGAATAGACATAGACTTAGCATATTCTATAATAAAAAGGATAAGGCCCTCATGGAGAACTAGGGAGGTGGTTTTTTTTTTGTGATAATTAATGATATTAATAAGTGAGGAAATGAGGTAAAATGGGAAGGAAAGAAAATACATATGAAGAAAGTGATTGAGAAAAATAAAGTGGTGACCAAAAAGACTAGTGAAATGGTCATCTAGGGTAAAGTACCTCATGGTAGCTTCCACCATCTCCAACCAACAAAGGTTTGATGGTATCATGGTTGTATCCCCCATACTCATTTCTTTTCATCCCCCATACTTGTTTCTTTTCACTTTATCAAACTTGTCCTCTTTAAAAAATAGGGCAATGACATCCTCAAACACCTTTCAGTCTCTGTAAATGTTCTTTCCCTCATAATTTAGGCTTCTCACTTCAGAAATCAGGTCTTTAGAGACCACCAAATCCACCTTTTAAGCAAAGAGGTTCCCATTCTTCCAGACACTAAGGAAACCCTTCATCACCCATAGATCATGGCCATGGAGCCACTTCAAAATTGGACTAACCTCACCTACCACCAATTGAAGTAATCTTTTACCACTTCTCGAAGGAATTGGGCTCCATACAAAATATATCCCCACCCATGGAGATAAGGGGACCACCAAAAGAGAATCATGAAAAAATAAGAAAAGTAATGCAATAGAATTACTTGGGAAAGTGATACGATGAAACAAAGCCAATTTTAAACAAAAAACACCCACAATGTATATGGAGTGTAGACAGAAAGAACAAGAAGTACTCATTAGTTGTAAAGATAGAGAAATCAAAGTAAAAAGAACATAATAGATCTCAAAGCTCCCATTCCCAAAGAGAAAATTAAAGGGAATAAAAATAATCATTAGAACCCAGAAGGCCACCATATTAGCAATCATAGGATTCATTGGAAATTAAAGAAATAATATCAAGGGGAAGGAGAGGGTCTTCCATTCCCCACCAATTCCTACACTCACTAACAACACCCAAGTTAGCAAAGAGGTCCGTAGTTTTATTTCCTTCCCTATATATATGAGATATGATGCAATCGTCCAAGGTATTAATGATCTCCAATTAATGCATAATCAAACTTTTGATGGTCCAGCTAGGTTTTTGGACTCCCTTCAGACTATTAATTATGTTCAAAGAGTGAACTTCAATCCAAACTTTCCTCTAAACCCAGTGTAAGATTTCGCAAAGTGGTTTGCTTGATTGCATAAGGGGAATTTCTGATATTGTGTTGTAACTATTGTTGTTGCTAATTAATATAATTGATTTGAGTGTTTAGAGTGTGGGTTTTTTCTTGAAAGGATTTTCCCACATATATGTTGTGTTAAGAGTTTATTTTATTTTGAATATCTATTAATGTTTAATTAGATGTGTATTTGAATATGTAATTGTTAAAGGGTTTAGAAATTTTAGCATTCACTCTCAGGTATAGATCAATGTAGAAAACTGCATTCTTCTACTAAGTTTCCTTTTAGTTGGTATCAAAGCCTGATTACCTTTGATCTCAATTGTAGGTATTGTTGGGTTTTTTGTATTGATCTAAGTTTCAATGGGGGTTTTGCATAAGTGATTTTCCTGATATCCTATTGCAAAAAAAAATGATAATCACATTTGGAAGGATTAAGATGGATAAAGATTATTTTAGTGGAGCATTAGTTGTAGCTTTGGCAACATAGACATCAAAAAATGTGTGGTTAATATACTTTAGGATATCTTTTCACATGGCATCACATAGAGATTGGTTATCAAAATATAAATAATTTGATGGTGGAAAGTTGTATCTCAGTGATGATTCTCATCTAGAAATAATTGGTTGCGGAATAGTTTGAATTAAATTCCCAAATGATTGAGTGAAGGGAATTGAAGGTGTGTTGCATATCTTGGGCTTGGTAGGAAACCTCCTTTCAATAAGTAAATTGAATTATGCAAGTGTGCAAATTGTCTTCTTGAGTGGAGGTTGTAAGATTTTTTGAACACACCTTAGGAATGAGAGGCGGGATGAATTAGTCCAAACCAAATACTTAACTTTATTACTTAATACATAGTCTCTTTAACCTTATTCTTATCAACAACAATATAAGAAATAACAGTAAAACATAATGCTCAAGAGAAAACCACATTTATCACATCTAAATGGAAAACCCAAATAGAAAAAAACCATAGTGAGAGTCAACTCACAATATAAAAATATTACATAATAGTTTTAGGCTCACTTCCAAAGAAGTGCACTACTCCCCAAAGGAATAAGTAGGCCTTTAGGAAAACTGTCTCTAACAATCTCTAGATATGAAGCTATTCTTGAACATATTTCTTAAGCAACCAAATCCACAACAATCACCACATAGTGAATTTTTCACAATTGACTTCTGCAAATGATACAATTATGTAGGCACACTACACACATTGATCCACATGAAACCTAAGTTCAAGTGCTCAATGTCAAGAGATGCCTCTGAATCTTTGATGATAGAAATGGAGACATATTTTAAGATTATAAATTATTCTCAGAAGAAGTTTGTGGACTCATTCAACTATGTAGAGAGGTAGCCATGTGGTGGGAGAATAAAAAGGTTGAGATAGGCCTAAAAAATACACACATATGATGGAAAGAACTCGTGGAAATATTTTAGACAAATATGGTTACCAAAACTATTCTTTGATAAAAATAATAATGAACTTTTGAGACTTCGGTCAAGGGGAGCTCTTGGTTAATGAATATTGGGATAATTTTACACGATTGTTAAAATATGCACCTTAGTGTCAAGAAGATGAAGATTCTAGATCCATAAATTCATCATGCATCTAAATAATAGCATTGACAGAGCAGTAGACATCCTAACACCCACCACTATGGATGAGGTTTATTATAAGGTGGTAGGATAGGAAAAATGAATTAAAAAGGATGATGCCATTATAGGTAGAAGTTGAAAGAAGGCTAGTGGACTCATCCATCTCAACCTTTCAAAAGGAATGGCAAAACAATATGAAGTTGGAAAGAAAAGTGAAAAAGGATACAAGGGAAATAAAAAAGATAAGAAAGGATGCAATAATTCTAGAAAGGACGGGGATATCTATTTCAAGTTTATCAAAATAAGAGGACCACCAGGTGTATGCTTTACATGTGGCAAAGAAACTTATGTAAATCAATGTACAACCAAGAACCAAGTTGGGCAACAATGGATAAATCCATCGCCATAACAATAAATAGCTTTTTCGTAGACAATTTACATAGCTATAGATAACAAGTAGGTAGAGTTTTAGATCACACCAATTAAAACAATAGATATTTTATATGTGAACCCAATAATTATACTTATAGACACCAGTGCCACAAAATGTTTAAATAGAACCAAAGTTATTAAGTAGGTTTCCAAAAAGGTATGGTTATATGGCCAACTCATGGACAGTAAAACATGCCAATCAGTTGAGAGCTTAGGTAGACCAATGTTTGTGTGAGTTCAGGGTTTAAATTTTGAGATTCACAATAGAGGTCAATGCGTATGTAGCACCCTTAGGTTCCTATGATGTAATACTAAGAATGAACTGGTCATGGAGGCACAGGGCTAAGGTAGATTTCTTTTCTAAAACTATAGAATGTTTGGTTGACCTTTGAAACAAGGTGTGTCTCTAAGGAACCCTACAAGAGATCAAGATACAAAAAATTTCTTCTATGCAACTTAAGTGGAGTAATAGAAAAGGGTGTCAAAATGTTTGTAGTTAGAATGGAAGAGCTAGGGGAACCAAGGGAGGTCATGTTTCAAAATGATAAGATGATATGTGAGTCATCCACTTCTCAAGGATTAGGATTTGATGAGGCAAGTAATCCAGAAGAACCATTCATCAAAAAATACCCTTACCTTCAAGATTATCAATACGTATTCCTTGTTGAATTACTAGGTCTAGTACCAAAAAGATTATTTAAATTTTCTGTCAATTTGGTGCGAGGTGCTGAACATATGTCTAAAGCTCCTTATCATATGACAACCATTAAGGATATGAAATTAAAGGCACAATTACAAGAGCTGATTAGTAAAGGGTTGATTCAACATAATGTATCACCTTGGGGAGCTACAGTAATATCTGTGAAGAAGAAAGATGGAGCCCTATGTCTATGTATAGATTACTAAATGTTGAATAAGGTTACTATAACTAACAAGTATCCCTTGCCACATATCGATGATCTATAAGTTTAACTATTGAATTTATAACTTACACACAAAAAAGATGGAAAATGTTGTATTGTATAAGAGTTTTCCTAAGTCAAGCCCTGAGTAGTAATTAACATCTACTATTGCTATGATTGATTAGGAAAGAGATCTTAATCCTTGTAGGGTAGGGGCTAAATCTAAAGTAAATGTTCAATTGATATGATTACACCTCAAGATTGATAATGGTGGTGATACAATGGTCTTTAGATAAGTCCTCCAAGTGTTGACATAATAACATGATAAATCATAACAAAATCCATCATGAAAACATACTTGAAGATATCTTTCTTTATCTTGATGCTCTTGGTACTTAGATCTACATTTGAATGAAGGAATTAAGGTCTATAATGAGACTTGTAAATTATGAAGGGTGAATAAATGAATCAGAAACAATTCTTTTATATAGGGCTCTCAACATATTTTCATTTTTAGGTTGAATTATAATGGTCATCAAAATATCAGGATCCAATCATGAACTATGAGAATCAACACTTGACAAGTTTGAATTTGGGACCCTTTTAGAGGGACTATGGTGCTAGGCACCCTAGTCCACTAGGATTATGGTTCTAGGCACCATAGTCTAGTAGGATTATGGTGCTAGGCACCATAGTTCACCTAGAAAAGGGAAAACTAAGGGTGTTTCAAGAGTGCATAGGCCCTATACATTAGATCAGGCCATCTCATGAGCATATGATGATAGTTTGGACTAGATAAGGCCAAAATAGGATTAGGAAGACCTAAAAGGATGCACACTAAAGAAAGGGCCAAAAAATAAGTGTGAATGCGTAAGGAGTTATAATTTACAACACTACTTATAACCCCCACTTTAGTAGGAGTATAAACTTATACTCATGGTAAAGTAGAGATGAAGAGATAGAGCATATGAGATAAAGACAAGCTAGGTATAGGATGACACTAAGTTTGAGGGATGATCATGCCCCCTATCATATAATACTATCAATACATATAAAAAAATTTAAATATAAACAAAACAAATAATATTAGTACTAAAGGAAAAAAGGTTCAAAGTCAATTACTTGAAGAGATCTCATTGTCAATAAATATCTCAATTGCTAATATCATTCTCAACATATTATTTCAAGAGCATAAACTTTCTCTTATAGAAAGAACAAGGACATACACCAATTGATGAGAGAAGGAATGAATTACACTAACAAATTTGAGGTGTATTATGTTGGGGGATTCATGTTAGAGAAGGGAGATTCAGATGGTTTGGAAAGGTATGTTATCATAGTTGTGTCATGCTAAAGATGGCTACAGAGAAAAATCTTTATTTGCTACATAATCATGAAAAATATTATTGTGAATTGGGTGCTGAAGTGTGCACCAAAATATGAGACTATAAAATGAGCATTGTAGTGGAACCAAGGACAAAAAATTAGGAGGCCTTATATGCCTCACTTATGATGTCAACATATAGTCAGTTGATATATTAAGGAAGATAGAGATCCACATCAAGGATAAAACACCTTCAACACCATTGAGATATCCTCAACAAAAATGCATGTGTTCCAAGCTAGGAAGAAGATCTATTAAAGGATACACTTCTTTAAGCAAGGAATATATAGTTGTAAAGGAGGTATATTGCAACAAGTGTAGAGGGATACTTATCAAGGATACATTAGTATCAATAGAGAATAAAAAGATATTTTCCTAAAGATCTATCTACTATGAAAAGAGATTAGATATTCAATAAAGATGATATATTAAATATTAACAAATGAAGATGAAGAATATGCACTTTCCCAATCATTAGGAGGATAAAAGAACAAACGTGTCACATTTTCGGCCAACAAAATAATTTCTACCAAACGACCTTCTTTGAGATTTTTCTTAGGTGAAAGGGTTTCACCTAAAACTATGTGGCAAATATGTTATAGTAGAGTTTCAAGTGAAAAACTTTTATCGAAAATCATAAAATTAAATTTTTTGTTTGGAAAATTTAAAATGGGATCAAATTCAGGTAGAACCCTTTCACCCAAAATTGTCTATGCAGTTGCCTATGTGCCAACTTTAACTCTCTTTTTGGGTAAATTTTGAAAAACTTCAACGTAGCTATAAATTTATCTAATTAGGGGATCTTTCATGAAAATTTTAAAATTCCCCTTTGCAAAGCATTGAGTCTAGAATTCTTGTATTTTTTGTGTTGTCTACTTGGGGAAAATGCAAAGTATTGAGATTTCTTTTGGTCTCTTCCATGTTGACTCAAAATACACATGTTCCCTTCTTCCATTGTTCTTGTGCTTCCACTACCTTGGGGGGATGAGGTTAATTCAATGCAAATATATTTATGATTTACATTATTTATCATAAGAGCATATTCACAACAAAGTTATTGGATCCCTTATGTGTATTATGTTTTGTGACCATTATCCTTTTATTTGTCCTTTCTTGGGGACATGTCATTGTGGTAATGTTCTTGTCTTTGGATGCATGCTACCTTAAAGGAATTTCTCTTGATAAGGTGTATGCAACCAATTTAATGTGGGGGCATACACTCCACTCAATGTTTCACTTTATGCACACACTATCACATATCTCGATACTCAAGTTACTTTGCAAATTGAGCCTTTTTCTTTGTAATTTGGTATATTTCTTTTTCATGACATAGTAAGTGAACATTACTAGGCTAGCAATCATGATTCCCTCTCTCTTTTCTCTTTTTAATGTCCCTTTTATCTTGATATTGAAGTAGTAAGATCCTAAAGTCCCTTGGGGGATTTGAGTATCTTGTCTCTTTGACAACTTTATAAAAGCTTGTCAATGCAAACCTTTGTACTTTATCAAGAGTATGCTTAGTCTCATACTCTAGCTGTAGTGGGGGCTAAATGTAACATCTTAAATTATACTCCCTTATATTTTTGTCCTCATTTGGGCCTTTACCTTGGTGTTCATTCCCCGAGGCTTGATTGGAGCCCTGATTCTGCTCACACCATGCACCAAACTTAATATTTTCAACACCTACACTTTTCCCCCAAAATTCTAAGGCCCCGATTGGTCAAGACCAAAGCACTGACTATTGGACATTGTTGCTACTAGGATATGTTGTTGTCATTGATGTCAACATATTATTGCTCTAATGATTACAGATTGGTTTATTTGGATCATGGTTTTGTGTATGGAGTATTTTGAGTATCACTATATTCTTCTGTATTGGTTTTGGTGATCTGAGAAGCCTAATCGATCATATCAGATGATCAGATTTTGCAGTTTGTTTTTCAAATCAGTGCTTTGTAGAGTTTAGTATTTTCTTCGGTATATTTCGGTGTGATCAGATCTTGAACTGAGCTCTTGAGATATTGTTTAGGATGATCTTGTGTATCTTCATTTCAGATGGTTCATGATTTGGTGCTCAACATGTTATCTATTCTTCATGACTACTATTGATTCTTGAGTGCTCTTGAGTTTTAGATATTGATCGATGAAGATTTGATAAGTGGTGTTGGTGAAGCAGTTGTTGATGATTCTAATGTGCTTTCTGGTATTTCCTAATTGTGTCCTATTTGTTTTGATGATCCACATTGATCATTGTGCATGTTCTTGGTGATTTTGCTGAACCGGTTATGTTCTTTGTGTTAGCGGTTTTTTTGGTGGTGTAGCGTGTTGTGGTTGATCTTGGCATGATTACTGGTAGCGATGTGCATTTGGAAATTTAGTTTGGGACCATGTTATGTCATGTATATCATTATATTTTTCCAACGGTCAATCTTTGTATCGTGTGATGTGATTTTGTAATTGTGAGTTAAGGGTTTGGCCGCCTTGGTTGTCAAGGTTGATGATTTATATAAATAGGTGATATTGTCATGTAATTTAGGTATCATGGTTGTGTCTACATTATCAGAGAGTGGTGTATGTGAGAACAAGTGATTCATCCTTCAACATTGTGATTGAGTAGAGATTGGTGTTGTAGAGAAGACAATTATGCTTAAATGAAACTACGATTAGGCATTTGGAGATGCTATTCTTTCAGTTCATTCCTTCCGGATTGTAGTCCAAATCTTGTTGTAATTTAGTGAGACTTCCCTGAGGGTTGTAGCCTTCTGGGTCATTATCCTTTGAGCAGTGAGCTCTAGGCAGTGTGCTTGAATGTATGTGTATTTCCCATTGTAATCTTTTCACATACTACTGCAGAGTATCATCATATTGTGGGTAGGTTCCCACTATGGTTTTTCCTTTCACCAGGTTTTCCATGTCAAAATCTTGGTGTTGTGTGTTGTGCTTTCAATTTTCTTATCTTTGTTATTGTTGTAGTCTATTAGATCCGATTTTGTGGTTAAGGTTGTAGATCCAATGAAAATTGATTCACTCCCCCCTCTCATTTTTCCCTCATTGTTGTTGCCAACAATTGGTATCAGAGCTAGATCCTCCAGAAGAAGCTTAACTGATTGAGGAGATTCGGGATGGCAATTGGAAGTGGAAGTGTTATCTTTAAGAAGGAGAGTTTGAGATTCGATGGTAATAACTATGTTATATGAAAGAATCAGATGGAAGTGCACTTGAGATGTCTTGTAGAAGATTATTGGAAAATTACAAAGAATTTCTATGATGTTCCTCAGAATGGACCGAGTACTGCTGATGAGATCAAGGAAGCTGAAAATAACAGTGGAGCAAAGGAAGCATTGCTAAGTGCCTTGACTGATTCAAAAATGACTAATGTAATGGGACTTCAGGCCACACATGAGATCTGGGAGAAGCTTGAAACCTTGTATGAAGGAGGTAAACAAGTCAAAGTTGTGAAGTTGCAGAGCTTGAAAGGAAAATATGATATGTTTATGATGGGAGAAGATGAGAACATAAATAATTTCATGGCTAAGGTAAATGCACTTGTCCTAGGTATCAGATGTGCCGGTGGAAACCTTGAAGAAGATGAAATTGTTGCTAAGGTGCTGAGATCTTTGCCTCCTTACAAACATAAGGTATCTGCTATTGATGAGATCCAAAGTGTGACTATAGTAACAAGAGATATGTTTGTTGGAAAGATTATTGCATTTGAGCTGAGCGAATTTGGTGAATCATGTGGAAAGTCTAAAATAACATTTAGAGAATCTGTATCTGGAAAGAAAAAATATGATCCTGAAGAATGCAAAATATCCAGATATGAAAGAGAGAGAAGGGAGATGGGAGAGTAAGAAAGAGAATTGGAAGATCTTGAAGCATTGATTGCTCAGAGATTTCCTAAGGGTACTGGTAAGTATGATGGATAATTTCCCTTGAAATGTTTCTCTTGCAATAAGGTAGGACATTTTGCTTCTAGATGCTCGAAGAGAATGGATAAATATGATAGGCATGATAAATTTGATAAGCATGATAGAAATGATAGATATGAGAAGCATGAGAATTATGATAGGCCTTACAAGTCTATCCGGAAGTATAAGCATCAAAAGAAATGCTACTACATGCTACTGATGAAGGAGTTATAGATGAAGAATCAAAAGGAGATGAAGTTGTGTTTATTGCTATCAAAGAAGATGGACCGGTACCTGTTGATTCAACAAGTTGTACTGTTGAGGAGAAAGCTTTAGCTGCTAAAGTTGAAGAGAAATATGAATGGGTAATTGACATCGGTTGTTCACATCATATGACCGGTGATAAAAGAAAATTTGTGAGTATAGAAAGGTATGATGGTGGAATAGTGAGATTTAGAGATGACAAAGCCTATGCGATCTATGGTAGAGGTTCTATTTCCTTTGATGGTAAGCATAATACTGATTATGTTATGTATGTTGAAGGTTTGAACCATAATATTTTGAGTGTTGGACAAATGGTTGAAAAAGGTTATGATTTACAATTCAAGAATGATAAATGCAAGATCCTAAATGCCTTTGGTATAGAGATTGCATCTGAAACTAAGACTGAAGTAAATATCTTTTCATTTGAATGCTAGTGAGATAAGTTGCTTGATTTATCAGATTGATGAAAGTTGGTTATGGCATAGGAGAATGTGTCATGTTAATTTTGATTCAATGATTAAGATAAGTTCTACTCAAGCTGTTAGTGATTTGCCTAAGATTGTTAAGCCTGCTAATCCAGTATGTAAGGAATGTCAATTGGGTAAGCAAACAAGAATTTCTTTCAAGAGAAAGCAATATACATCTAATTGACTGCTAGATCTTGTGCATACTAACCTATGTGGACCTAAAAATGTTAGAAGTGTGCAGGTTGACAGATATTTTATGTTGCTAATTAATGATTATTGAAGGATGACGTGGGTTATCTTTTTGAAGGAGAAATATGAAGCATTGGACAAATTCAAGATATTCAAAGCAAAGGTTGAGATTGAGATAGGATTGAAGGTGAAATGTCTGACATCTGACAGTGGAGGATAATTTTGTTCTGGTGAGTTTGATTCATTCTATGAGAAGTATGGGATTAGAAGACAATTATCTTCTCCTAGAACCCCACAACAGAATGGAGTTGTTGAAAGGAAGAACAAAACTGTCTTGGATGCTGCAAGGACTATGTTGATTGAAGGGAATGTTCCAAAGATCTACTGGAGAGAATCTATTAGCATTGTTGTGTACACATTCAGCCGAGTTCATATAAAAGGTGATACCAGTAAGACTCCTTATGAGCTATGGTTTGGTAATGTTCCTACAGTGAGATATTTCAGAATATTTGGTAGCAAATGTTATATCAAGAGAGATGAGGATATAGGAAAGTTTGATGTAAGAAGTGATGAAGGAATTTTCTTGGGATATTGAATAAAGAGAAAAGCCTACCAGTGCTACAATAAGAGACTGAGAAAGATAGTGGAGAGTGAAAATGTGAAGGTTGATGAGAACCTTGGAAAAGAGATCAGAGTATGCAGATATGATGATGCTCAAGATGTTGTTATAAAGCCTATTCAAACTGAAGAATTGAAGTAGACTGATTTGGTAGAGATTATTAATCTGGATATTGCCGCTACCGATGGAGAGGTGCAGAAACTTGAAAACAAGAATAATTAGAAGACTCTGAAGTATGTAAGATTGAATCACTCTGGAAATAAAATTATTGGTGATAAAAATAAAGGTGTGATGACTTGAAGAAGGCTAGTTGCTGAAGAGGTATGTTTAATTTCTAAAGTTGAACCTAAAGATGTTGAAGCTTGCAAAGATGAAAATTGGATAAGAGCTATGGAAGAAGAATTAGATCATATTGAAAAGAATAACACATGGGAGCTTGTGCCTAGACCTAAAGATAAGAATGTTATTGATACTAAATGGGTATTCAGGAATAAATTGAATGAAGCCAGTGAAGTTGTTAGACATAAAGCAAGACTGGTATGCAAAGGATATTCACAGAAAGAAGGGATTGATTATGAGGAGACGTTCTCTCTGGTAGCTAGACTTGAAGCAGTTAGACTATTGCTTGCATATGCTTCTTATAAAGATTTCAAGGTATATCAAATGGATGTTAAGACATCTTTTTTGAATGGTGATCTTGAGGAAGAAGTTTATATTGAGCAACCTGATGGATTTTCATTATCAAATGATGGAGACATGGTATGCAAATTGAAGAAAGCTCTTTATGGATTGAAACAAGACCCTAGAGACTGGTATGCTAGATTAGATAAATATTTGTTAAAATTTGGATTTAATAAAGGGACTATTGATAGTAATCTGTATTTCAAGATTGAGAATAATAACATCTTAATTTTTGAGGTCTTTGTTGAAGATATTATCTTTGGAGGAGATGATGACTTGAGCATGAAGTTTTCTAGTGATATGCAAAAAAAATTTGAGATGTCTATGATAAGAGAGATGAAATTTTTCCTAGGTTTGCAAATTTCATAGACTAGAAAAGGTATTTTTTTATCTCAAACTAAATGTGTGAAGGAATTGCTAAAGAAGTTTGGGTTGGATGACTCTAAACCGGTTGGAACTCCTATGGTGAGTGGTTGCAAATTGTCTAAAATGATGAATCTCCGAAAGCTAATCAATCTTTATATAGATCTATGGTTGGTGGATTGCTATATCTTACTCAAACTAGGCCTAACATTATGCATGTTGTGTGCATGGGTACTAGATATCAAGCTGATAAAAAAGAGAGTCATGTCACCGTTGTAAATAGAATATTCATATATTTGAAGGGGACTATGGATTATGGTTTGTGGTATCTGAAGAATGATGATTTCATGCTATGTGCTCACACTAATGCAAATTGGGCTGGTGATGTTGATGAATGGAAGAGTACCTTTGATGGTGCATTATTTTTGGGTAATAAATTGGTTTCATGGGCAAGCAAGAAACAAGATTCAGTATCCTTATCTACTACTGAAGCTGAGTACATTGTTGCTATTAGTAGTTGCATTCAGGTGGTTTGGATGAAGTAAATGATGAAGGATATAAGAGTTATCTATGATGAGCCTACTGTCATATATTGTGATAATTCTAGTGCTATTAACATGTCAAAGAATCTGGTGCAACATTCAAAAACTAAACATGTGTCAGTCAAATACCATTACTTGAGAGAAAAAGTCAGCGAAGAGGAAGTGAAGTTGGAGTATGTATCTACAAAGGAACATATTGATGATATTTTCACTAAGCCTTTGCCCATAGATACATTTGTCTATTTGAGAGACAAGTTAGGGTTATCGACCCCTACTAATGAGAATTAGATGCATTGAGTTGCATCAATCAGGTGGAATTCATAATCTTATTTCTTTTATCCAGATTGATGAGCTGGTGCTACTCCTCTGGTGGAGTAGTCTAGGGGAGAGATTTATGATTTATATTCTAAGGGAGTGACTTTGGTTGTCTATTTTGAGACCTTTGGCATTGTTGTCAAAGGGGGAGACAAGCATTTGAAAAACTTTTTTATCTGCTTCATCTTAGAGGGAGTTTGTTGGAGATGTTGTCTTTCTTTGCATTGATTATTTTTCACATTCATATGTTGCTATCAATGCCAAAGGGGGATATTGTTGGACATTGTTGCTGCTAGGTTATGTTGTTGTCATTGATGTCAACATATTATTGCTCTAGTGATTGCAAACTAGTTTATTTGGATCATGGTTTGGTGTATGGAGTATTTCTAGTATCACTGTATTCTTCTGCATTGGTTTTGGTGATCCAGGAAGCCTAATTAATCATATTAGATGATTCAGTTTTGTAGTTCATTTTTCTAATTAGTGCTTTACAGAGTTTAGTATTTGCTTTGGTATATTCTAGTATGATCAGATCTTGAGCTGAGCTTTTGAGGTATTGTTGGGGATGATCTTGTGTATCTTTATTTATGATGGTTCATGATTTGGTGCTCCACAAGTTATCTCTTCTTCATGATAATTCTTGATGATTGAGTGTTCCTGACTTTCAGATGTTGATCAATGAAGATTTGATAAGTGGTGTTGGTGCAGCTGTTGCTGATGATTCTAACATTCTTGTTGGATTTTCCTAATTGTGTCCTATTTATTTTGATGATCCGCATTGATCACTGTACATGTTCTTGGTGATTTTGTTGAGTTCCGGTGATGTTCTTCGTGTTATGTGGTTTTCCTGGTGGTGTAGCGTGTTGTGGTTTATCTTGGCATAATTATTGGTGGTGATGTGCATTTGGGAATTTGGTTTGGGACCATGTTATGTCATGTATATCATTATATTGTTCTGGTGGTCGATCTTTGTATAGTGTGATGTAATTTTTTAATTGTGAGTGTTGATTCTATATTTTACTTTGAAAGTAAACAGCCTTATGGGAAATTCAGTGATGGGGGACCAATTATGCGAGACTCACTGAACGACCTCTGGGTTTGAGAAGCTGACTCTTCCTTATGGTTTTGAGAAAAGGGGAAGAGAGAAAAACTCAAAACAACAAGATCTAAACTATTGAGGCGATAAGCCAGAGCATCTTATAAAAACATTAACAACATAAAAAACACAAAGAGATGTGGTTTTAAAGCCCATTCAACAATCTACATATCCGAATAGAACCATAACTAAGATATAATCAAAATTCCTTTACGACATAAAGAAATATCAATCATGCATCTACCAGATAATAAGTGCAAAACATAGTTTAATCAACAGAGTCTTAGATATATATTTCCAAAGTTATCAGAATCACAATAAAAGCACATAAAACCATCAAAGAACGCTAAAAAGAGGGATCACAAAGGCTGCATGCACAATTTGATTAACCTTCTTCAAAAAAACAGTAACAGCTAAAAGGCCAAAGATTATAAGTAAGAAAACCTAATTGTTTCTTTTTGGAAGTTTTGAACCCCCCTAACAGGGAAAAAATGAGCATAAATAGAGCCCATGACTTTGCTAACGGCCCAAACATCTTCCAACCAAGCACAATTGCCCCTGAAATAGAAAAAACCATGTCGTGGCACTACCTGGAACACACCCAGCAAAACAACCTCCGAAGTTGTTACTCCCATCCAGTCACGACGATCTTCAAATCCGCCTGAATAGAAAAACCAGGCTGTGGTACTACCTGGCAAACCACACACACCAGAGGACATGCGGAGGAATGAAGGGAACTCTATGGGAGAGCCTCCCAACCGAAATACTGCCAACAATACAGAGATGCCAGGTGTCTCTAGCTTTCTCAAACCACAAGGCGAGGCCCAACAGGAAAGCCCAGTCACCAGACCCGATCCATTTGTCACCTCTATGCTCTTTGAGACTTCAAAACATAAAAATGGGTCGTTTAGGCAACACCAAGATGACACTTGGCCCGTACGTCAAGCGCAGCTGGAAAGCTAAAGAAAGAAAAAAACATTGCAATCAATAACTCGCCCACGGACTTTAACTGAAAATAATGTGAACATTTCTTGGCAACTAAAAGGGGGAATTTTAGCTCGTGGAATACGAGAACCCAAAATTACTAGTTTAGAGACCAGACTTCATGCTAGAATGGGGTGGAGCAGATCAAAGACCTTCTATAGGGGTGTCCAAACTTCTTCAGGGGGCAACACTTGCAATTCCAGATTCTGATAATGCTGATCTAGGCAAATAATTTCATCAAAAGGCAAGTCGACTAGCTCATCATGGACCAACTTGAGGAGAACGTAGAGCTGAGCTAAGGGGTGCAGGAGACGTTCAACCTCCTCTGCAGAAATGGGATCACTTAGGCATTGGATGAAAGATCTATCCTGTGGCAAATGCTCGACCTGACTTAATACTTGCTCTAGCCCTAGTACAAAACCATTCAGAGAGAATGAAGAAGGTAGGCTTAATGAGAGAAACCTCTCTAGGCATTGTTTGAGATCTTGGATAGAGGTTTGCAAGGGTTCAAGTGTCACTGCTACATGCATGATCACCCTATGATGATTGATGAAAACATTCATCTTCTTAATTAGTTGTCGGCAATCTATTATCCCCTTTGCTCTCAATTCTTCATCCAAGGCTACGTACAACATCTGGATTAGGTCCTAAGCCATGAGAATCTTAGGATCGAGGATGACCATAGAGCTATTGACAAGGGCTCCCACCCCGATGCAAAGGGATTGTGCTTCCCAAATGAATCTCAGCATGGGTTGCAGTGATGGACTATATTGCTTAATGCTCTCCTAATGGGAAACATACAATTCAATTAGAATTGATGAAAAATCTTGAGAAACCGGCATAGGGGGAGGAATATTTAGCATTGCAAAACCTCCTCGCTCTTGGAAGCTACCTCATGCTGTAACTCTTTGCAGCTATTTTGTTCGATGACCAATTGGCTTTCCAAAGTGAGGATCCTGGCACTTGCGTCTTGAACTTCTTGCTGGAGCTGCACTGTACAATCCCGCCCTTGCTGTGACAAAACTTCTATGTCTTGGAATTTCCTTTCGGACAATTCTAGATTGCCTTCCCTACTCCGGAGCTCTGCTTCAAACCTCTCACTCTCTCAAGAGAGCATAATCTGTGTGTCACTTAGCTGCCAGGAATACTCTTCTTTTAGATGGACTTCTTCACGTAGTTGAACTTGTACTTGGGTGGCATCTCTCGAAACTGCCCTTAACTGCTAGATCTCTAGGTCTTTCTCTTGTGCAATTTTTTTAAGGCCACACTCCTTGTCACCTCCTGGCCCTTCAATTGGGTGCTCACATTATTAAGGGCTGACTGCAACTTTCCTTTCTCCGAATTAGCTTGCATCAACAAATCCTGCAAGTGATTAATTTCTGAGCTTCATGCCTTGTCTTCCTCTCTGCTGGGTCAGGAACTCACGGAGACTGGCATTCTTCACTTGTATTTTCTCCAGGCGATGGGTCTTCCAAATAAAATCTGAAGACATATCCTTTGAATTTTCTTCCATCATTTCCACCTTGTCGGATTCCATCGCATTTTGAAGGCTAACTCCAATAGCATGTAAGGCATAGTCATTTGACCTTATTTGGGATTTAGGCTTGTCAACTTTGGGGAAAAGGTTTGCGAAGAAGATACAATCTTTCTCTTCATTGAAATGCGTTTGTAAGTGTGGATGGGTTGGATGGGCACCTTCTTTTTCTTTTCTCTTGCTTGTCTTACCGACGCGAGCAATCATGGAATAGGTGACTTGCTGCTGGAAATCATCTAGGTTATTAATAGCCTGGCCGGAAAAAGCAACACCTAGGGAAACTGCAAAGGGAAACTGGGAAATAAGCCCGCCAAAAGTGGTATGAATAGGGTGGGCGAGGGTTGATGGAAAAAACAATGGGATGAAAGGAGAGGCTCCAGATGGAAAAGGAACCATGGATGTTGACCCCATGACATGGGGGGAGTGGACTCTCCAAAACCAAGCCTACGTGACACAAAGGTTGCTTTAGATATCTGCGTGCGAAAAGCTGCGGGGATGAAAATAGGAACCGAGAAAGGGATGGAATCTTGCAAGAATACATCTTGGAGTTCAACCAGTGTCCTGACAGGTGCCAATGTAAGGGTAGTGGGTACTTGGGTTTGCATTGTGGCAAGAGGGACAACCAAGGAAACAACTTGAGCAAAAGACAAAGATAAAGAAGGACGTACCTGAGCCATGGAAGTCACCGACCACTACAGATCTGGGGTCACTCCTAGAGTTTGAGAAGGCAGACTTCTTCTTGCAGAACTCAGATGCTGCCTTTTCCTTGGAGGGGAGTCATGCAACTGCTTCTCAACCTGTCTTTTACTAGCCTGGGAACAAGGCTTGCGAGCGGAACCTGTTAGAGGGAGGAGGGTTTGAGGCTCCGGATCTTGCTCTTTGACACATATAACCTCTACCTCTTATCACGGGGCCACCTCGAGGGATGAGTCCGTAAGCGAGGAACTATCACCTGTCTCTTCATCTGATTTATTTAGCTGACACCATTCTCACTCAAAGCACTTGTCGGAAGGGGCATTTCCAATTTTAGATCTAGGCTGGCTTACTTCTTGTCGATAAATCCAAAAGTCTTCCCTCTTCTTCCTAGGCTAGGCTTCCACTTTCATACTTTCTAATATTATCTGAGGAATAGGCTTTGCGGGGTTGTACCTCTACAAGACTAAATAGAAACTCAACCACGGGGGCGCTTAAGGACAGGGAAATCATCAAGACCCACATACAAAGCGGGGTCATCAACCCAAGGGCTAGTACGCCCCTCCTATGAGCTCCGCAGCTCATGATTTACTGTATTATTTCTCTTACTGAGGCAATTGTCAGGGTCATAGCTCTAGGAGTCGTCAATCACTACCAGCCCAAGCTGTGCCAGCTTTGACGTCAGGACCTCCTTCGTGATGTTTCTCCTTACTAGAGTGATTGGGGCAATGGCCTTGTGATCTTCGGATATGGAGGTATCATGCTTACCCACCCCAATGTCTCTCTCAATCCTCACCAACTGTCACGCAATCTCTAGAGCCAGGGTCCTCTTAGTAACATAGACGGGTAGACAGAAAGGTTCCTCGAAAAACCCATGCACTTGAACAAAAGAATAATTGTGACCTATGAACCAATCGTAGGGAGGGTGTTGATTCTGCATCCAGTTCATCTGGACTTGAGAGAAGTGAGCTAATGGTTCATCAAGGATTGAACCAAGATCTTTGAGCATGGGAGTCAAGAAAAGGTTTGAAAATTGGTAGGCGTCGAAGGAGGCTAACAATAAGGGGGTCCAAGCCGACACCACCATGCTATTTCCTGATTTGTCACAAGTTGCCAACCGCATGTGTTAGCTGAAGAAAGATTCATTCTGATGCAATAGCAGATGGACCAAGACTGAGGAAAACCTGAAGCATCACAACTACTGAAACTCTGATAATTGCTTCACCATGGCCCTGGCTATGGCGATTGAGAAGTCAAAATGAAAGGACTCTCTCTACTTCTTGCACTTAAAGAGAAAACCCATCATTGTGGCTGTAATGTCTCAATCATTATCATAATCGCACAACCAGGCAAGGGTAGAAAAGATATCCTTAAGCTCATCATGCTTCAGATCGTTGAATGATAGTGAAAACTTCAGAAGCCCAGAAGATAAACTCCGGCTGAGTGTGCTCTGGCAAAAGGTCAATGCATCTTTCCTGGTATTCCAATACTCCTCCTTTGAAATCTCTAAGAAAACCTCTGTCCCTTCGAAGATAGGGTAGCACATCATATTCCTAACAGCTTCTGGAGAGATTATCACCTTAAAGGAAGAGCCACTGATACAGCAGGTGGTGGGGTCGAAAAAATCAGCGTAGATCGCTATGAGCTCTAGATAATATGGAACCATGGGAACCACAAATTGGGGTGCACCACTACCCCAGAAATGAACCACCATTGACTGTGAATCCGCACTATGGTGAAGCATTCTATTACATGCGACCTCTCTTAGATTCTTAGGCTGCTTGTGGACCCCTGGCTCAAAAATGTTTTCAATTGAATCCAACACAACGTATGTATTTTGAGTGATCATCTTTTCCTTGAATTTTGTTATTGGGTACTCTGCTTTGGGAGGGATTGCATACGAAGAATATGAGAGTTCTCTAAAAACCTCCATCCAGAATCCTTCATGAGTAGAGCCTGAGGATGCTGCTTCGGCCTCCATTTACTAGGTTGTGACTTTACCTCTGCCAAAATTTCAAAAACTGAGAGAGAAAAAAGCACTTAGGTTACAAAATCATAATGAGATGAAAAAGAGAGGGTAACCTTGCTCTTTTAATGTATTGCGTGCCTAGATTTTCGCAAAAGCGAATGCTTAATGGCAAGCACCCGTCTACACGCATGTCAACTCATTATGCAACTACAATAAACTTATGAGGAGGACGAGCACTGCCATTCCTGCTTTCCAAGAAAGCGTTTAGTTAACTCATTGTTACTTGAATCCTCTTGAGAGAAAAGGCATGTGCGAACAGATCTTTTCTTTAACCGAGAGAATTGGTGGGCAGTGAAACTTGCGTAAGTTGAGACAGTCATGCGGAGGAAGAGTTTTAAATGTGATGTACCTACACATACGCATGACATTTGCTTACATAGACTCTTTCTTTGAGGTACCTAGCAAGACATTGCCAACTTTGAATCTAGGCTCATTCCCTTGTGTGAATTAATGGAAAAATGATAGGAGCATTGGAGTTTGTGAAGGTTAGCACCTCTAGCATTCATCATCGTGAGCTGCAATTTTGCTATAAATATGTCTTTTTAGACATTCTTTTGTACAGTGCTAGCTTCAACGATGGAGTTTCTCCAACCATGGATACTCCCATTAGGCTTGTCAGCAACAAAGTGCAGGTCACTTTTCTTGGAAATATCTCTGATCAGAGGCTGCAACTAATGATGTGGAGGAAGAATCCTCTGATAATCGCTACTATTAAGTGGGTGCTCAAAGAGGACTTCATTGATAATGTATATCACTACCGTATGAACACGGATATTTGCTCGCGCTTCATAGCCTCACTACTAGATTGTGGCCTATCTGGGCCATTAGCTTCGTAGCTTACCAAGGCTCCCTTTTCGCAAGACTATCTAGGTGGATTGGAGTAGGTAATTACATATCATGTCCCTTTCAGGGGGCTCCCTTTATCATCTAACCTGAGACATTTTATTTCATCTAGCAATGAAGTACCCTGGCATTTGCTTGTCGATGGTCTGAAGGCGATGATGATGTCCTTTCATTGGTTTCACGCCAACCATGCTACACAATTCCTCCTGCGGGTCCATATGATAGTCCCTGTCCCTGGGGGAACCGAATGGTATTATGATTTTAGGGACTATATCTTTCCTTAGGTATTGACACCAAACATACAAACAAATCTAGTTGTTATTTTTATGGCTAGGGTGCCTGAAGGTGATTACGACCACGAGTGGTCAGAGGAGGATGATGCTCCTGATGATAGCAGAGACCCTGACTTTCTGATGGGGGATGACGAGGACGAGGAAGATTAATGAACCAGAGATGGCTCACTTTGTAGCTTGGATTTTGACTTGTCTTTTTGCAAAAACTGGAGGGAGCCAGCTGCCCTGCTCTTTAATGTAAAAGAAAAAACAAAATACATAATACGATAAATTTTCTCTTTTTGCTCAATCATGGCATATTTTGTAATTTCCATTACCTTGCTTGGATACGACTGAGAATAAATAAAATAAATAAGGCACGCAAATCCACTATTCACAATATATACATTTAGGGAGGAATAAATCTTAATAGAAAGGCTTAAGATGGAAACCATTCACTCGGATCCTGAGGGGGTCTCCATTCATTTCTTCAAGGTCGAATGCTTTAGCACCCCTACAATTTAAAATGCAGAAAGGCCCCTCCCACAAACAATCAAACTTGGCGTGCTGGCTGAGCTTCACCGCCCTTTCATTGTACTTCAGCACGAGATTTCCAGGGCTGAAAACTTTATTAGAGCTCTTTTTACTGTTAAACCATTTTTTGATGGTTTCCTACTTGTCCTAGAGAGCCACGAGGGCTTTTTCTCTAGCCTCTTCCAACTCCATAATTTCTTCCAATCTTACGGTCATGGGGTCATTTTCTGCCACCTCGATAGACTTAAGTAGCTGCAAGGTTGGGATCTCTAAAGAGGTAGGAAAAATAACATCCTTCCCATAAACCATATTATATGGGGAAGTTTTTAAGACCTGTTTGGGGGTTATTTGGTCTGCCCATAATGAGTTTCTCAAATGATGGTGCCACTCCCTCTTATATTGTGAACCTATCCCTTTGATAAGCCTGATCAATTTCTTATTGGTGGACTCGGCTAGTCCAGTCCCTTGAGGGTAGTAGTTAGAAGAGGTTTTGAGATAGATACCTCTATTAAGGGCGAATTGGGTAATTCATGAGCCAATGAATGCATGCGCGTTGTCTGATATGACGGTTTTGGGAGAACTACATCGGCATGCCAGGTCTTCCAAGAAAGCCAACACTTCACTTTCTGATGAATTCTTTAAAGGAACGGCTTCAGACCATCTGGTAAAATAATTAGTGGTAGTTAGGATCCACTTGTGTCCAACCAAACTTTGGGGATTGATCATCTCGATGAAATCAAGTCCCCACTAGGCGAAAGGCTCTTCTACTAACACGGGCCTGAGGGGCATTGCTGCTTTTCTGCTTCTACCAGTATAATACTGGCACTCCTTGCATTCTCTTACCAAATTGTGCGCATCTTTAAACATGGAAGGCCAAAAATATTTGGCCTGGGTAATTTTGATAATGGTTGTGGGGGTGGAGAAGTGGCCTCCCGATGAACCATAGTAAAATTCATGTAGAATTTTATCTGCTTGTCTTCAATCTACACTGCGGAGCAAGACTCCATCAAAATTCCTTTTGAAAAGTACTTTGTCTATCAAGTGGAAACCACTATTTTGGAGTCTATAGAACCTTCTCTTTTTGGGAGGGAGGTTCTCGGGAAAAACCCCGATCTTCATGAATTTCTTACTGGCCTCCATCCAGCATGCTTTTGGAAACTCAAGCCAAAGCATAACGAACTCTTCTGCGGTCATTTCATCTTCGCGGGGTTCGCACCCCCAAACTATGTACTCACATATGCCCTTGTTGCGAACAAGCTTGGTCGGCCTAATGTCAACAACGTACTCCAGGATCTTAGTGATCAAATTAGCCCTCTTTTCGGTGATGTCACCCTCCATGATGTATTCTCAGACCGCAGGATGAGCTATGTACACCGTGGTTTTATTGCAAGCAGTGAAATGCCTAAATTTCTTGAGTCCCTTTACCACGACCAAGGCCTATTTTTCAACAAAGTTATATTTGGCCTCATAGTCTTTGAGGGTATTTGAATGGAAGGCTATAAGATGTTCACTCCCCATTTTGGTATCTTTCTAGGTCAGGACCATGGCAATGCTATATTGACCGAAAAAAATGTACATTATGAAGTCTTTCGACATATCTGGGTTAGACAACATAGGGGTTGAATAGATAGCGTCTTTGATTCTATCAAAATATCCTTTGGCCTCAGGAGTCCACTTCAAGTGTGTATCCTCCTTGAGCATTAGAGTGATGGGCCTTATAATTCTAGCGAAATCATAAATAAAACAACTGACAAAATTGACCTTTCTTAGAAAGGACTGGACTCCCTTTTTATTGACTGGAAGGGGGAGGTCTTTTATGGCCTTGACTCTGTCTGGATTGATGGAAAAACCTTCTTTGGAGACTATATGTCCAAGTAGCTTTCCTTGAGGGACACCGAAGATGCATTTCTTTGGGTTTAGGGAAATCCCAAATTCAAGGCATTTTTGGAAAACCAGCTCGAGATGATCAAAATGATCCTCTTGGTGTTTAGAAAACATTGTCAAGTCATCCAAGTATATCAAAATAATCTTGTTGATGAGATCTTTGAAGGCCAAATCCATAGCTCTTTGAAAATTTTCTCTGACATTTGACAACTCGAAAGATATCTTTTGGTACGCAAGCATTCCCCATTTGGTGGTGAACTTTGTCTTGTGTTGATCTTCTAGTTTTACAAGGACTTGGTTGTATCCCGAGAAACCGTCGAGCATTGAGAACATTTTTGACTTTGCCACCATGCTCAGTAATTGCTCCATTGACGGAAAAGGGTAGTGGTCTTTGAGAGATGCTTGATTCAGATCTCGAAAATCTACATAGAGATGGATTTCTCCATTCATTTTCCTTATGGGGACCAGATTGGATACCCATGTGCTATGTTTTATAGGGTAAATGGTCCTTGATTCTATCAGCTTCCTTAACTCTTGGGCCTTGAGGGACTCAATCTTTAGGTTAACCAACCTTTTCTTCTGTCAAACTGGCTTAGCTTCATCAGTGAACTCAATGGTGTGTTGAATAATGCTGGGATCATAACCTTTTAAATCATCATAAGACCAAGCCAGGACATTTACGTATTCATCCAAGTATTGGGCCAATCTCTTCTGGTCCTCGGGGGAAACACCTTTTCCTACTTTGAGTACTCTCCCATTTCCTACCAACATCTCAGTATAATCTCCTTTGCTGGCTATAAGCTTCCACTTATCATTTTTGGCGTCATCATGGTTAAACAGATTCTCCAGAGTGATCAGACTATTAGGAAGCTTGTTGGATTTCAACTGGATAATCTGATCTTCATAAGCCTCTTTAACCTTAGGTTGCAGCTGATCTACAAATTCTCCTGAGCTTTGGATGAATAACGTGATCTGCTCATCGCTCTCGAAAGCCTGCCAGTGGGTATCATTATCGGGGATAGCCGGTCAGATGACTACACAGATTGCTTGGGAGACATTGAGTAAATCCATGGCAGGATCAAACTATGACCCAATCATGACCATCCGATCAGCAACAATGTTTAATTTCCAAGGAATGCTCACAATATTGAAAGCATCAAAGCTTTTGATTAAATCCCGCATTCTGGCATGGTAGGATCTCATACAGACATGTTTGGCACTGGAAATCCCTCAAACTTGGTGGACCACTAGCTCCGAGTCACCCAAGACCTTCAACTTTTTAATGCTCATTTTTTCTGCCAGGCTCAGACCCTGGATTAGACCCTCATACTTCGCTTCATTGTTAGAAGATGCAAATTTTAAATGGAAAGACTTCAAGATTTTCTCACTCGAGGGTGGGGTGAGGCAGATTCTGGCCCCGAAACCTATCTTGCATCTTGCACCATCAAAGTGCAGGGTCCATAGTTTCGAAGATTTAACTGTATGTTAGAAAATGGTTCTTTAGTAAGCTTTGGGATGACCTGGTTTTCATCAAAGATACAATAGGTACCTAAGCCAGTGGCATGGTAGATGGAGTAGGGATCAAAGTTTATGAATTTGTTCAGGAAAACCTCCTATTCGGGTGAAATCTCCCAAGTCACTTCTTCATCTTCCAAGAGTTCTACAACTTTCCTTTCCTCATTTGATATAGAAGTGTGAGTGGGCACAAAATTAATCATGGCCTGGTCCACTACATGTTTGACATGGAGGGGTTCTGAGAGAATTTTGAGATTGGAGCCATGTTGAGTGCGGAGGATGAGGTGGGACCAATCTAAAGATAGGTAGCCTCCTATTTTCGCAGTGAAGTCTCAGGAAAGGCAGAGCCCAAAAACAGGCAAGATGTTAATGACCACTACTTCTTGGGATACAGTAACGCTAGGACATGTGAATAAAGTCAGAGGGATACTTCTGATAAGACCTATGGTCTGGACCTTGTTCCCATCAAGCTTCATAACCCCCCTATTTAAAAGTTCATACTTGATATTCAAAACCTTGGCGATTTGCTTAGGCATGACGGTGGTGCTAGCTCCAGAATCTATCATAGAATTATGAAAGAGTTTATCCCTGACTATAAGGGTAAGATAAAATTGGATTGGCTTGGGCTTACATTCTAACTGTGACTTGGGAGGAAAAACCTCATTGGTCAACATGGCCGGAAAGCATGGCTTGTCTGTAGTGGGTTGAAAACCCCTTTCATTGGTCCGTGGAGCTTTGGTGGCACCCTCGTTTTCATCTCTGCCGTCCTCAGACAAGGCTTCCTTAAGTAGATTCTTCTGGTCGAGAAAATTTAGGAGATCCCACAGGGAAATGTGAACTGGAGCTCTCTTCAACTACTCCAGGGTTAGTGCAGGATCAACGAGGGCCAAAAAGTGGCGATGTGAAAAAAATAGCCTTCTTCACTCGCCTAAAAATGTGACAATCCGTGTTGACTTTTTTCTTGGCTTGGGTGTCAATACACCTTGGCTTAGTAATTACCTATTAAATCGGATATCCGATTTTTATTTGTAATTTTAATTTAAAAAATATATTATATATTATTATATTATATAATATATATAATGTAATAATATACTATATAAATATATAATATAATAATATATTATATTATATATATATTATATAATATTATATTATAATATAATAATAAATTATATAATACGTATTATATAATCTATTATTATATTATAATATAATATAATATAATAATATATTATATAATACGTATTATATAATATATTATTATATTATATATATATATTATAATATATAATATAATATTATATATTATATAATACGTATTATATAATATATAATATAATATTATATATTATATTATATATATTATAATATAATACAATATGTATTATATAATATAATAATATATTATATAATATATTATTATATTATATATGTTATTTTAAAATAATTTAAGTGTAAAAATTGGATATCCGATTTTCTAAGACAAATATATTTCGACAGTGACAGCCCGTGAGTCATTTTTAACTCACGGGCTGCACGATTTTATCAAAATCCGATATCCAGTGTTTTGGCAAAAAATTGCTAAAAAATAGATTGAAAGGTAAGAGTTTTATCGTTTTCAATCATTTTCATTCCTTTTTTGTATTTTTTGTTAATTTTTATTTGATTTTTCATTGAAAATATGGTTTTTTTCATGAAAACTAGGTTTTTTAAAATCAAATACCTAATTGTTTAAATTTGTTAACTAAATTTAATTGTGTATATTCAATTAGGTTAAAAATGGGGGATAACAATGAAAACACTGACCAAACACAACTGCAACAACCAAACCCTCATTTGCCAAACCCCCCCTCAATTCAAGATTTGATTGCACAAAATTTGAATGAATTGAGGGGGATTGTAGAAGTATATCGTAGGATCCCTCGTCTAAACCCAATGTTTGATCCTCTCACATCGATCATAAAGAGTATGGAAACCATGATTGAGGAGCACAATGCCACCCTTTTGTGGCGAGATTCTATGAGGC
This sequence comes from Cryptomeria japonica, assembly GCF_030272615.1. NCBI lineage: Eukaryota > Viridiplantae > Streptophyta > Pinopsida > Cupressales > Cupressaceae > Cryptomeria > Cryptomeria japonica. The sequence continues at coordinate 893,042,855 of NC_081407.1, read as the reverse complement.
AAAAATATGCAGATGGCTTGTTGTATAAGGATATCAAGGATCTCGAGATATCCAAAGCTGAAATCGCCTCATTGTTTTTCAATGCCCGCACTGGTCAACCCGTAGATCCCAAAAAAACAACTTTCTATTAAATGGTGCACAAATGATGCTATTGTGAAAATTTTTTGGGATCGTTTGTGAATGGTTTTCGAGAAACCACCCAACAACAATCTTGATATCCCCTTCTATTTCATAAAAAAATTGTATGCTGAGTTTGTTTTATGCAAACATGTGAACTACTTTGACATCCAACCCTTCCAGGGTGTAGGTTTAGGTATGCCCCAAAATAGACCTGGGGCAGTCAGAGTAGTCCAAGGCCTATATGTCTCCCCTCCTCTTGTTGATCCCCCACCTGCAGCATCTTGATATCATTTGTGAGGCGACTTCATGGAAAATATCGGCTATTCACTTTTTGAGTAGCCTTTTGGTTTCTCAGGCTGGGTCAGTAGCTCAGCCTACTCTTGATGGTAGCGGTGGATTCGGTGGCATTCACATGTCATCCTCGGCTCCACACATATGCCTGCCCCATAGTTGTGTCATGTGTGGGCACATATGCTCGGGTCCAGTTGGAGAGGTCATTGATCCTCCTGTGGACAGTGCAGATTATGAGGTGCATGATGCACCAAATATTATTACATAGTTGGAGGATACCCTGGGGAGTCCTCACATGCTAGAGGTGAGGAGGCACTATCATCATACATTGATGATGTATTGGTAACATTTGTATTTTCACAGTTCATGTTATATTTTAATAAAATATTTATAATCTAGATAATATTAAGTACTAATTTTTATTTACATGGTCTATTTAATAGTTGATGATCGAGGAGCAGTTGAGACAGATTCAGGAGGGCACCTTGTCGGCCATTTCATTTGGCCTTGATAGCTTGATGGTACATATATTATAATACCTAGTCATTTGTATTTTATTGTACATACATGCTCATCATTTATATTGGTATTAATTAGATTATGTAGTAACTTGCATGTATATCTTATTTTACTCTTATAGGGCACAAGCAGCACAAGTACGGGGCAGTGTGATTTAGGATCTGGTAGTGCAGTTGGAGACAAGGGAAAGGTAATTGAATGCAAATATGATTGAATGAATAGTTTAAATAACTTATAGTGATTATACATGTCTAGACATAGATTGATAGTTTCATATACTTGTGTATATATACAGAGAATTCTTGGCTTCACATCCTTGATGACTACACCCAGTATACCTGAAGAAGAAGAAGAGATGCCTCGAGTAGATGTGTGTTTATTTTATTTTTTGATTAGTAGATATAATTTGTTATTATCAGTGACAATTATATGCTAACTTGTATCAATGTCATGTTTCTGAACATATGTAGGTTGTGTATCAAAATATTCAATACATACCTCCTCTATCGAAGACATACATCAAGAGTCCTGCAAAGCTGAGGAGAAAATGTGGAGATGAGGTAAACATGAATAGTTCAATTATAGTTCATTTTTATGTTAACGTTTCAAATATGAATTATATAATATAACTAATACTAATCGTGGTTTGTTTTTCTTGTGCAGGATCCTTCAGAGCCGAGCAGTGTAGCGAAGAGGATCGATTTTGATGATCCATCAACAACTTAGGATGTTATAGATAGTTTTGGGATGCTTACATCTCTAGTTGGCACGTATATTTTGTATATGGACATACATTCACATATTTAGACATACACTTTGTTTTTGTTGGCATTTATGCCATATTTGTGTATGGACATACATTTGTAATCATTTGACATTATTATATATACAGAAGTTTATATTCAATCATATAAATTGTTTCTCATTTGTGCATGGTGTTATCATGGAAATATTTAATCTTCATTCCAATAATTAACAATGGTTAATAATGGTTATTTAATGAACAATACAATTCATTTCATTTCATCATAAGTGTTGTTTGTATAATGAACAATATAATTCATTTAATGAACAATACAATACAATTCATTTAATCAACAAAACAATACAATTCCATCATATAGTTCAGCTCGTCGCGATGATGAACCATCAGATACGACATGTCCGGTTAGGCATTATTACCCTATTCATGCTCCTATTTTTCCCCCCCACTTGGTTGAACACTCGGGGTCATACCCTATCGGCATCGTCCCTTGAGCGTCCTAAGTGCTCAAAATTGCCAAACTTTGACAGGCCCTAACTCAAAATTTGTGGCACCTGCAAATGATCAGTTTGATCCTACGGGGCTAAGAGAGGGGTCCCTACAAAAGCCTATCTCAGTTTTTGAAGTTTCCCTATGGTTTTATTAGGGCAACAATTTTTCAATTGGTGAAAAAATCGTCAGTCTCACTCAATCAAATGTTGTCGTGTGGCCAATTTATCATTCAACTTGTCGTGTTGAAGAATGGTCAACTTGGACATGTCCAGTTAGCCATTATTACCCTATGCATGCTCCTATTTCCCCCCCCCCACTCGGTCGAACACTCGGGGTCATACCCTACCAGCGTCGTCCCTTGAGCGCCCTAAGTGCTCAAAATTGTCAAACTTTGACGAGCCCTAACTCAGAATCTGTGGCACTTGCGAATGATCCATTTGAACCTATGGGGCCAAGAGAGGGGTCCCTACAAAATCCTATCTTAGTTTTCAAGTTACCCTATGGTTTTATTAGGGCAGCAATTTTTTGGTTGGCAAAAAAATCATCAGTCTCACTCAATCGAATGTTGTCGCATGGCTAATTTCCCGTTCAGCTCATCATGATGATGAATCATCAGCTCCAACATGTCCAATTAGGAATTATTACCCTACGGAATGCTCCTATTCCCCCCCGCCCACTTGGTCGAACGCTCGGGGTCATACCCTACTGACGTCGCCCCTTGAGCGCCTTAAGTGCTCAAAATTGTCAAAATTTGATGGGCCCTAACTCGGAATTCATGGCACCTAAGAATGTTCTGCTTGAACCTATGGGGCCACAAGAGGGGTCCCTACAAAAGCCTATCCTAGTTTTTCAAGTTTCCCTACGGTTTTATTAGGGCAGCAATTTTTCGGTTGGCGAAAAAATCATCAGTCTCACTTAATCGAATGTTGTCACGTGGCCAATTTCTCATTCAGCTCGTCGCGATGACAAACCGTCAGCTTCGACATGTCCATTTTGGCATTATTACCCTATGCATGCTCCTATTTTTCCCCCCCACTCGGTCAAACACTCAGGGTCATACCCTACCGACATTGTCCCTTGAGCGCCCTAAGTGCTCAAAATTGTCAAACTTTGACGGGCCCTAGCTCAAAATCTGTGGCACCTGCAAATGATCTGTTTGAACCTACGGGGCCAAGAGAGGGGTCCCTACAAAAGCCTATCTCGGTTTTTTAAGTTACCCTATGGTTTTATTAGGACAACAATTTTTTGGTTGGCAAAAAAATCGTCAGTCTCACTCAATTGAATGTTGTCGCGTGGCCAATTTCTCGTTCATCTTGTCGTGATGATGAAACGTTGGCTCTGACATGTCCAGTTAGGCATTATTACCCTATGCATGCTCCTATTTTCCCCCCCCACTCGGTCGAATGCTCGAAGTCATACCCTACCAGCATCGTCCCTTGAGCGCCCTAAGTGCTCAAAATTGTCAAACTTTGACGAGCCTTAACTCGGAATCTGTGGCACCTGCAAATGATCTGTTTGAACCTACAGGGCCAACAGAGGGTCCCTACAAAATCCTATCTTAGTTTTTCCAAGTTTCCCTATGGTTTTATTAGGGCAGCAATATTTTGGTTGGCGAAAAAATCGTCAGTCTCACTCAATCGAATGTTGTCGCGTGGCCAATTTCTCACTTAGCTCATCACGATGATGAACTGTTGGCTCCAATATGTCTAGGTAGGCATTATTAGCCTATGCATGCTCCTATTTTTCCCCCCCACTCGGTCGAACACTCGGGCTCATACCCTACCGGCGTCGTCCCTTGAGCGCCCTAGGTGCTCAAAATTGTCAAACTTTGATGGGACCTAACTTAGAATCTATGGCACCTACAAATGATCCATTTAAACCTATGGGGCCAAGAGAGGGGTCCCTACAAAAGCCTATCTCAGTTTTTCAAGTTGCCCTATAGTTTTATTAGGGCAGCAATTTTTTGGTTGGCGAAAAAATCATCAGTCTCACTCAATCAAATGTTGTCGCGTGGCTAATTTCTCATTCAGCTTGTCGCGATGACGAACCATCGGCTCCGACATGTCCAGTTAGGCATTATTACCCTATGCATGCTCCTATTTTTTTGCCCCACTCGATCGAACGCTCAGGGTCATACCCTACCGGTGTCGTCCCTTGAGTGCCCTAGGTGCTAAAATTATATATAAACAAGCATTACATTGTAGACACATAATGATCATCAATATTTCCATGTATTGTATACGCATAATTACCATTACACTTGCATATGACTGTAGCGTCCTAAAATTGCGACACTTGCAATTTTGACTGCATTTGGGTCTTCACGATGGCGATGCAACACGGAACTTGAATGGAGACCCCGAAACTTGTTCATGACATCAAAAACTGCATTTCTCAGCACCCTGGCCTGATCCTCCTTGCACCCTGCTGTCCTGGGAGGTGGGACCATGGTGCCCAGTGCCCTGGTCCCTGGCCCTATTTTGGGCCCGATCTCTTATGGGGCTTCGGGTCTTTAAGTTTGCAAATTGGAAAATAATCTTCCCAGGTCAGCCTAAGGTCGGTAAAATCAGTCTTTTAACCCTAATTGACAAGTATATAAACTACATTTCCTCTCTCAAAAAGGGAGGAGGACATATGTGTGCAAAGGCACGAAAGCGATATTCAAACATTCAAGCATTCAAGCATTCAAGCATTCCTTCAAGCAATTGAGCATTCTAAGTCTTCATTCAAGGCTAAGTATTGCATTCAAGACAAGGATTCAACCATTGAAGAGGAGATCACTTACAACACATTACATACTACATACATTACACCTTCGCATGTAAGAATACAAACATTCTTACAACAAGGTATCAGTACTTGTTTACATTACAAACATTTACATTTTATAGCATTCTCATTTCTTGGTTAATTCCAAAACCGGGGTTTGACCTAAAGGCAAACCCCTCATCCCTAACCCCCCAATCATCCTCTCTTTTCTGTGTGTAGGTTGCAGGTATGCGGCTGTAATTGAAGATCTGGAATCCTTGTGCAGAGACGAATAGATCCACCTTCGTTTCGTGGATTTTTCAGAGGACCGTGTGCACGCCAGGCGCCATCGTCCCGTCAAATTTTGCTCAAATTTGCAGAACAGCACCGTCTCGACATTTTACTGCTAATTCCAGGTCCGCAGCTTCATATCATATTCCTATCTCTGTTTATAAGTGAATCTTTCCTACTTTACATGCATTCCTAGTTCAATCTTTCTATCTACATTTCTTTACAAAAGAGGGTATCCTTGATGTCTTAACCCTTGAAACTCATTTAGAATCCAATCTTGCATTGTGTGGGATTGGATCTTGTGGGTTTCAACCCCTCTTTTGAATGTAAAGTCTCCCCTAAGTGAAAACCATCAACCCTAGTGACTCTCCCTTCTCTCTCCTCGGAGTTGGGGAGGGGAGAATGACCAGGGTTTGATTTTTCCGCTTTACATTTTGGTGAACCCGACGTGAACATCCTCATTCTGATTATTCATGGTTAGATCTGAAAATTTTGCTTTCCTAATTATATTTCCATGTTTGATCTTTTGCAAATTTTAGAGGTTGATTGCATAAAAAACCCTAAAATTTTCTTTTTAGTAATTAAACTTGTGAAATGTTTAATTGTTAATGCTTGTTTCAGATCTACCCTTCTATTGCAAATTGTCAATTCATATTTGTGCTTTAATTCTGAAAATTAAGTGGTTAAATGTCAAAACCCTAATTTTTAAAACCTTCTTGATTCAACCTTTGACTGATAATTTGACTGATCAAAACACCTCCAAATCGGCTGTAACTTTGGATTCCGCAATAAAATCACAATATCTTTCATCTCTTAAAATTTGGAAAAAAGTTGCGAGGACCGTGTGCACCCCGAGTGCCATCGTCCCCGACATTTTTTCCGAAATTTCGGGAGCTAGATCTTACTGTATTTTTCTGCTAAAATCCAGAATTTTGGCTGATTTTATCAATTCTAACACTTTCAAAATTACAGTCAAAGTTGGTCTAGTGATTGCTTGGATTGAGGCTTCTAATCATTCAAAAATTGTTGAAATTGAAATTCATGTCAAAATTGTGTTTCTTACTATCCTAAATCTGAAAAGTGTGTTGGCATTCATTTGAAATTCTAGAGCTGTATTCAAATTTTTGCAATTTGTGACTTTTGAAATTAAATGTTTAATTACAACAACCTTGATTTCCACTTTCAAAATTGAATTTTGCGTGAAATTGAGTCAATTTTTGAATTTCAAAGCCTGCATTGCTTTTAGTATTCCCTCTAAAATCATAAAATTCAAAATTTCAGTTTCCCTCTCCTTTTTCAAAATTCAAATTTTACATTTTTCAACAATCCTGGTAGGGTTCAATTTCGAGATTGCAACTTTAATTTGGCCTATCTATAGATCGTAAAGTCACTCAATTTTTTCAGATTAGCTTTTAAATCATCATAACTTTCATCCCTGAAAATTTTGAAAAAAGTTGCGAGGACCGTGTGCACTCCGAGCGCCACGGTCCTGGACATTTTTTCTGAAATTTTGGGAGATTGTCCTGATTGCATTTAATAGCTTAAATCTAGGAGATTGGTTGATTTTATTGAAATTTGATACCTCTAAAATTCAAAATCTTCTCTCTCTCTTTAGTGCATGAGTTTTACAACAATAAGCCCTACTTACACTATTCCCGTTAGACGAAGCCTTAGAATTAAGTCTTTCCAAGGTTTAATTACTGAGGAGATGGAACCTAATTTGAATGGCCTTTTTAACGAGGACATGGGTAATTCCTCTAATCCTCTTAATGATGAAGAAGCTCTCCATGAGGTTTCTGTAGAACAACTTTCAAAGTTGGATAACCAATTTGATGATTTTCGATAATGGATGTCTCAAGAATACCCCGATAGTCAAGCTCTTTCATTAATTGAGGGTCTAAAACGTATGGTTCAAAGTGATAAGAATGGAATTGATATTTTGCGTGGTATTGCACACATTGTGGATTCGAATGTGATGCCTATGAAAAGTTGTGCCGAAACCTTAGGTTATACACAACCTCCTACTCAAGTTAATCATTCTATTCCTTTGACAACTTCTATTGCTAGTATACCTACTTTTACATCAAACATAATGACTACTTCAACACAAGACATTCCTCCTATGATCACCAGTCATGGGGGCAATCCCTCTTCTTCAATCAACCCTCTTCCTTCATTCAATCCGACTTCTTCATTCATTCCTTCAATGAGTGTTCCTATTATATCACCACAAATGAACATGACGCAAGGGGGCAATTTGTTTAATCATTCCATTCCTCCTTGTAGTGTTCCTCCTTTCCAATCATCTCCTATGACTAACTATCATAGTGTCCCACCACCTTACTCTCTACCTTCTTTCAATAACATAACACCTCCATCACAATCTAACATGTCTAATATGAACTCTTCGACTGAAGCGACCATTAATAATCTTGCACAAACTGTCTCTTCTTTACAGCAACAAATTGCCTCTATGAATCAATTTAAGTTTAGTGTTCCCACATTTGATGTCGCGAGCCCACTTTCTCTTGACATTGTTCGAGCTATTCCCCCTAAACATGTTGAAATTCCGCATTTGGAGCTTTATAATGGTAAGGGTGATCCTCTAACACATGTTAAGACTTTTCAAACGATATGTACCGATTTTGCTTATGACCAAAGGTTGCTTGCAAAACTGTTTACTAAAACATTAAGAGATAAAGCCCTACAATGGTATTGCTCGTTGCCTTCCTATTCTATTACTTCTTTCGAACAACTTGCAAATGCTTTCATTCAACAATTTCAAAACAATATAAGTCCTAAAGTTACTTTGATTGATTTAATGCATTGTAAACAAGGTGTTAAAGAAAAAGTGACTGATTTCATTGGTAGATATAAGCATTTGTATGCTCAAATTTCCTTTCCAGTGCCTGATAATGATATTCAAAGAATCTTTATTTCTAATTTACAAAAAGATATTAGAGAAAAACTCTTGTTTTCTGAGTTTACTTCTTTCCAACAGTTGTGTGCAACTGTTCACAATTATCAACTGACTGTGAGTCAAATGGAACAAGCAAATCCTATGACTTTGAGTGATAAGGGTGATAGTAGTCAACAACCATTTGGGAAGTTTAAACCGAACAAAGAGTCAATTAAATTCAATGAAAACATCATCAACAACAATGTGAATGCAGCATCAGGTGTGCCTCCTATTTCTAAGTTTTTCAGGAAAGAAAGAAAGTTTACTCCTTTGAATGAATCATTGCATAGTATTATGAATAAGTTATTGGAACAAAATGTTCTTACTCTCCCTCCTATAAGGCAAATAGATCCTACAAAGATTAATTCACCCTATTTTGATAACAAATCTTTTTGTCAATTTCATCATCATCCTGGGCATGATATTGAAAAATGTTTTGCTTTAAAGGGTAAAATTCAAGATTTGATTGATAATAATACTATCTCTGTTTCTGGTGTGAATGATAAAGGCAACACATTTGTAGCTCCTCCTAACCAAAATATTCAGATTTTTACTGATCCATTGCCTTCTCATACCTCTAATGCGATTGATACTACTGATTCCTCTGTCTCACCTGATGATCTTGTGTCTATGACTCCTAATGTGATTAACTTTGTGGAGCAGCAGAAAATCCCTAAAGAACCTTCCATCACATTTGATTCCAGTGAAACTATCAGGGCACCTGATGGTCCTTTATATATAGTTGCAAAAGTCAAGAATACACCTTGTCGTGGAGTGCTTATTGATCCTTCTTGTATAGTTAATGTCATTACTGAAGAATTTCTTTTTACTTTGCAATTGAATCAAGTGATATATGATGAAACAAATGTGGTTGTGAAACTATTTGATGCATTTTCTTCTCCTGCAATTGGTTCTATTACATTACCTATTGAGGTCCATAACAAACCCCTTGATGTGGACTTTGCTATTATTCCATCATCCGAACAATTTTGTGTGAAGCTAGGCTATCCTTGGCTGTCTTCCATGAAAGCTATTGCTTCTCCTATTCACAAGTGCTTGAAATTTCCCCATAATGGTGAAGTTGTTACTGTCAATCATAGTCTCTTTAAACCAGCTGAAAGAACTCCTAGTGTTCCTATTGATTACTTTTGGCCTTAACAATTCCAATCTCTTCCTCCGCGAAGTGATCATCTTTTTAAATCTTATCAAAAGTGGAAAAAAGATATGATCCTATCTCTAAGTGAACCTAGAACACCCAAACTTGACATTCCTATCGTTCTTGAGAAGGAAGTTCTTCCTTTGAAAGATAAAACTAATGTCTTTCCTCAAGAAGATTCCCAACCCATTCCTATGGATGTGACTATGCCTATATCTAATAAACTTCCTAAAAGTAGACTTATACCTCCTCGTCATGATGGGCTAGGTCTCCTTCCTAAACCAAATATTCCTCCTTTATATGGAGCAGTTCCTCCTCCTTCCTCTTATGGAGAGAAGAGACCTTCCTCTTCTCCTATTGTTCAACCTAAGAGACCACAACCTAAACACCCAGGTGATAACTGTAAGGAAGTTAAGTAGCGGAAACAACTTCCTACACTAACCTTGAGAGGAGGGTAATGCAAAACTTTTTCAGATCATTACAACAGTTACAGAAAATAGAAATAGATATAATAGCAATCATACCACAACACAATGATTTACATGGGGAAAACCCTTTCGGGAGAAAAACCCCACCCTCCAAAAGCAGCTCAATATTTTATTCAGCAATCAAAAACAGATTACAAAATACTTGCAGAGCAAGCTCTTCACAGGAGTAGCACTAATCAGAGATTCAGAGGCAACTCAATAGCCATAAGACTCTTCCACGCAACCTCTATCTCACACACCTCATAAATAGGAGATACAATACAAGAAACCGTCAAACGGTATTACAAAACCATGGGCTAAAACCACCCAATAAGGTGTAGCCGACCTTATCTCCCTTCTATGATATGTTAAAGCACACATCAACACGTGTCGCTCCCTTTTACAGCTCATTTATGTATTCGATACAAATTATTTTTCCTATTTCAGGAGTACAAACTTCCGGAGGCCATAACTTGAGAACCGGGTGTCCGATTGACGAACCGTTTGAAGCGTCGGAAAGCTCGCGAAGTGCTCTATCACCTCGTAACCCGCTTTGCCGATTACAGAAACTTTTCAGGGCGTTTCAAAGCCTCTAAAGTCCCCAAAATTAAGTTTAAACATTTTATTGCACCCCTCCAAGACGAAAACTTTAATATCTTCAAAACTAGTTGTGACCTTGCGACGCAACTTTACCGGAATGCTTATCTAGCCAACCAGAAGCTTCAGGGAGAGTTTCGCACCATTTCGTGCTCAAATAAAAACTTACTATAAATAGTAACCTCGCATAAATGCAAGGTTGAGACACCATTTTTCCCAACAAATCTCCCACTTGTCGAACACCTTGCATGAGCGGAAGGGAATGTCAACACAATGAATCAATTGCTAGGGGCCATAAGGCCCATAGACTCTGAACACCATCTGAACTTCTCTGTGCTCACAGCCTTAGTTAAAGCATCTGCAACATTCATCAAAGTGTCCACCTTAACCAGCTTCACCCTACCATCTTCAACCATATCTCTAACAAAATGATACTGAACATCAATATGTTTGGTCCGGGCATGAAATGTCGGGTTCTTAGCTAGGCTAATTGCACTCTGACTGTCACAGTAAACTGTCACTGTACCTTGTTTTATTCCAATATCCGAACACAGTCTCTTAAGCCAAATGGCCTCTTTACAAGCATGAGTAGCTGCCATATACTCTGCTTCAGTAGTGGATAAAGCAACCACAGCCTGTCGCTTACTCATCCAACTAATTGCACCACCAAACAAAGTAAACACATAAGCACTGGTGGATCTTCTGCTATCAATATCACCTGCCCAATCTGAATCTACATAACCATGGATATCAAGGGAAGTCATGTCTCCAACTGAATTACTATGATAACACAAAGAATACTCTGAAGTACCCTTCAAATATCTGAAGACTCTTTTGACTGCATCCCAATGAACTCTACCAGGATTAGACATATATCTAGAAAGTACTCCCACTGCTTGGGCAATGTCTGGTCTAGTACAGACCATAGCATACATCAAGCTTCCAACCACACTCTGGTAAGGCACTCTGCTCATGTCTTCCATCTCCAATGGGGATGAAGGACAATCTAAAACAGATAGTTTCATTCCAACTGTAAAAGGAACACTCAATGGTCTACAATTCTGCATGTTGAACCTCTGTAACACTGAATTCACATACTTACTCTGGCCTAGCCATAGCTTTCTGTTCGCCCTATCTCTTCTAATTTCCATCCCAAGAATGTGCTTTGCTGCACCAAGATCTTTCATTTCAAATTTAGCAGCGAGCTGAGACTTCAGTTCTGAAATCATACCTTTCCCTTTACCAATGAATAACATATCATCAACATACAATGCAATGAATAAGAAATGATCACCATAAGATTTATAATAAACACAGTGATCTGATTTAGAACGTTCAAATCCCAAACTCAACACATATGTATCAAATTTCTGGTACCACATCCTAGGACTTTGTTTGAGGCCATACAAAGATTTCTTCAATTTACAGACCAAATTACTTTTGCCTTTCACCACATAGTGCTCCGGCTGTGTCATATAAATATCTTCCTCCAAATCACCATGAAGGAAAGCAGTTTTCACATCCATTTGCTCAACCTCTAAATCATAAGCAGTAGCAATAGAAAGCAAAAATCTAATGGACGTCATTTTTGCAACAGGAGAAAATATCTCACCGTAATCAACACCCTCAACCTGAGAGTAGCCTTTTGCAACCAACCTTGCTTTATACTTCTCAATGCTTCCATCTGAACCAATCTTTTTCTTGAACACCCATTTACAACCAACAGGTTTTCGTCCTTCAGGCAATGGTACAAGATCCCATGTATCATTCTTTTTCAAAGCTGCCATTTCTTCCTCCATAGCAATCTTCCAGGATTCTGCATCATTCATACCTAATGCCTCTTCTACAGATTTCGGTTCATCCACACTAGTATTCAGAGCAAAAATACATCTCCAATCATCAGGTGAATACCTTTCAGGTGGTTGTCTATGTCTTGTAGACCTTCGAACAAGCTGAGTTGGAGGTTCTTCCTCCTCTTCTGAAGATTCAGAGCTAGACGAGCTCTCCTCAAATTCTTGCCTATCTAGGGGTCTTGATTCAACTCTTTCAGGTGTAGAAGGAAGTTGAATCACATCTTCTTTTTTAGTCTGTTCTGGCTGCAATGTAATAGAAGGAGACTTAATTTCTCTAAAAATAACACTTCTACTGTGAATTACCTTTTGTGCAACAGGGTCCCAAAGCTTGTATCCTTTCACACCATAACTATACCCGATGAAGATACATTTCACAGCCTTGTTCTCCAACTTTGTTCGCTTCTCCTTTGGCACATGTGCATATACCTCGCAACCAAAAACTCTAAGATGTCTCAATGAAGGCTTGTGACCTGACCATGCTTCCATAGGCGTTTTATCAACAAGAGCTGATGTAGGAGACCTATTATTCAGGTAGCAAGCAGTGGCAACAGCTTCAGCCCAAAACTTTTGTTCAAGACCAGCACCACTCAACATACTCCTAGCCTTTTCCATCAGTGTCCTGTTCATTCTTTCTGCAACTCCATTCTGCTGTGGAGAATACGGAGTTGTCTTCTGCCTGTTAATTCCACAGTCTTTACAGAATCTATCAAAATCATTAGAGCAAAACTCACCGCCATTATCAGTTCTCAAACATTTTATTTTCTTTCCAGTCTGCAACTCAACCATTGCTTTAAATTCTTTAAAACGACTAAAAACTTCAGATTTACTCTTTAGAAAATAAACCCATGTCCTTCTACTAAAATCATCAATAAATGAAACATAATATGTGGATTTTCCAATCGAAGAGACATCTACTGGACCAAACACATCAGAATGGATAAGATCCAAAACACCACAAGTTTTATGAGAACTCGAGTAAAACTGAACGCGGTTTTGTTTTCCATAAATTCAATGCTCACAGAAATCAAAGTCAAGGTTACAGTCATTCAAACCTTCAACAAGGTTTTTATTTTTCAAGGTCCTTAGACCCTTTTCTCCAATGTGGCCAAGTCTCTGGTGCCATAACATAGTCTTTTCTGCAGGTAACTTTGCTTCAGATGAAAGAGCACCCTTAGGTACCCAAAAACCATTTCCATCTGCTGAAGGTGAAACCTTCAAATCTTCCAGTGAAGTATCTGCAGATTTACTTTTTACAAAAGTGCTATTACACTCAACAGTGTATGCTTCAAGCTTATACAAAGTGCCAAACCTGACACCTCTAGCAACTACCATAGCACCCTTAATCATCTTACATCCTGCTTCAGAAAAGACTACCTGCACACCTGCATCTATCAGTTTGCTCACAGATAATAGGTTTCATTTTAATCCAGGGATATGCAGCACACCATTAATCCTTTTTATTCTACCATCAGAAAACCTGATTCTAACTTTACCTCGACCAACAATGTCTAGTTGTGAATCATCACCCAAGTACACCTTACCTCCATTAAATCCTTCATATTCAGAAAACCAATCTCTATTGGAAGTCATATGAAAAGATGCACCTGAGTCAATTAGCCAGGCATCATTACCTGCATGAGTCGCCAAAGCCGCAATAAATGCATCGCCATCTTCCTTGTCGGACTCAAAATCAGAATCGAACTTTTTCTTTTTCTTCTTCTTTTCTTCTTTGCAGTCCTTACGGATGTGACCCGGTTTACCACAATTCCAGCAAATGACTTTGGACTTTCCAGGAGATTTCGATCTCCCTTTGGATTTGGACTTGCCGCGCTTCTCATTCTTCTTGCCTTTCTCCTTAGGTCTTCCACGAACGGTTAAGGCTTCCTTTGAACTGATGGATACCTTCCTTCGCATCTCTTCACCGAGTAGGGCACCCACCACGTCTTCAGATTTCAAAACAACAGAAGTACTACCGATAGCCATAACAAGAGAATCCCACGAATCAGGCAAAGAACAAAGCAAGATCTGACATTTCTCCTCCTCGTCCATCTTAACACCGACGGATACTAATTGAGCCACAATCATATTGAATGCTTCTAGGTGGTCTGCAATTTGTCCACCCTCTTCCATCTTCAAGGAATACAATTTCTTTCTTAAGAAAATTTGATTTAATAAAGATTTCACTTGATACATCTCACCAAGCTTAGTCCATAGCTTCTTTGCAGAGTTCTCTTCATGGACATTGATTAGAACAGAGTCTGCCAGGCACAGTCTAATTAGACCCTTGGCTTTTCAGTCCATAACATCATACTGAGCCGCTGCAGTAGGATCTGAGGGCCTTTGGACATTCGCATCAACAGCATCCCAAAGATCTCGATCTATTAGCAGATCTTCCATCTTCAGCTTCCACATCTCAAAATTACTTCCATTAAATTTCTCCACCTCTATTCTCCCTGACGAACTCGCCATCTGAATATTTCTGCAACAAGATCAAAAAGTGTCTTCTGCACAAGCTCCCACTCAAATTTGGATTAGTTCAAAAAACCCAACTGCCCACAATTGAAACCAAAGGTGATCAGGCTCTGATACCACTTGTAAGGAAGTTAAGTAGCGGAAACAACTTCCTACACTAACCTTGAGAGGAGGGTAATGCAAAACTTTTTCAGATCATTACAACAATTACAGAAAATAGAAATAGATATAATAGCAATCATACCACAACACAATGATTTACGTGGGGAAAACCCTTTCGGGAGAAAAACCCCACCCTCCAAAAGCAGCTCAATATTTTATTCAGCAATCAAAAACAGATTACAAAATACTTGCAGAGCAAGCTCTTCGCAGGAGTAGCACTAATCAGAGATTCAGAGGCAACTCAATAGCCATAAGACTCTTCCACGCAACCTCTATCTCACACACCTCATAAATAGGAGATACAATACAAGAAACCGTCAAACGGTATTACAAAACCATGGGCTAAAACCACCCAATAAGGTGTAGCCAACCTTATCTCCCTTCTATGATATGTTAAAGCACACATCAACACGTGTCACTCCCTTTTACAGCTCATTTATGTATTCGATACAAATTATTTTTCCTATTTCAGGAGTACAAACTTCCGGAGGCCATAACTTGAGAACCGGGTGTCCGATTGACGAACCGTTTGAAGCGCCGGAAAGCTCGCGAAGTGCTCTATCACCTCGTAACCCACTTCGCCAGTTACAGAAACTTTTCAGGGCGTTTCAGAGCCTCTAAAGTCCCCAAAATTAAGTTTAAACATTTTATTGCACCCCTCCAAGACGAAAACTTTAATATCTTCAAAACTAGTTGTGACCTTGCGACGCAACTTTACCGGAATGCTTATCTAGCCAACCAGAAGTTTCAGGGAGAGTTTCGCACCATTTCGTGCTCAAATAAAAACTTACTATAAATAGTAACCTCGCATAAATGCAAGGTTGAGACACCATTTTTCCCAACAATAACGATGAGAACATTCCTCCTCAATCTTCACAACTTCCTACTAAGACTAGACGAAATCGTTCTGCACGTGAACGCCGACGAAAGCGTCATCTTAGAGCTCAAGTAGCTGCTTCTCAAACTTTGCAATCCCCAAAAACACCTTCAGCTAGTATTATTCCATTTTCTCCTCAGCCGACAATTGAGCCAAAATCTCCTAAACATAAGATGCATGATGGTCTTGATCCTGTGCGAGTTAAAGATCCTATTTTTATAAATCTTGATGATGATATGGATGAAAATGTTATTCATGATGAAAATATTACTCCTCTTGCTTCTGATAGTGAATATGAACTTGTTGATGTTGATAACCATTTATCTAATGAATTTTCTAAAGCACTTATCCAAGCTCCTAGACAAGAACAATGTGGCTCGGAACATGAACATAGCCCTTGTTTGGATCTTTTGATAGCTCCATCTGCTGTGTTGGATGTTCCTCCTCTGGCGTGTTCCCTGCCTTCCCGAAACATTGATCAGTAAGATCGGGGGGTAGATGACATGCTAGACTAGTTACATTAGCATAGAAGATTCTCTCCCCTCTCTTTTGTTACTTCTTCTATGTGTTATTCTCATTCTTCTATTTGTTGTCCTTGGTGTTGTCTACTTGAGGACGATGCAAAGCATTGAGATCTCTTTTGGTCTCTCTCATGTTGACTCAAAAGACACATGTGTTCCCTTCTTCTAGGTGACCTTCCTTGATTGGGGAATGAATAACAATTATGCATACATACATATGATACACATGAATTATCATACAGCATACTGACCTCGAGGAAAGCGAAGTCACCTTGTGCTTTGTGTTTTGTGTCTATTATCCTTTGGCTTATCTCACACTTGGGGGCTAAATCCTTGTGATAACATGCTCCTTTCCTTTCTCAGTTCTTATATGTATCACTACCTTAAAGCAATCACCCCCGGTGAGGCATGTGCGATTGCTTTAACGTAGGGGGGCATACATCCCGTTCATATCTTTTCAAGATACTTGAAAATTTCTTGACAAATTTAGCTTTGCCTTGAAAATTTTTGATATCTTTCTTGCATGACTCATAGTGAGGGAACCTTACTACTGACAGTCATGGTTCTCCCTCGTGATCTTCCCTTTTACTTTGTCAATCGAAGTCGTAAGATCCTTAGTCCACTGGGGGCTTGGTGCATCTTGCCTCCTTGACGTGTTGAAAGTTTTTCAATGTTGTTTCCTTGTACTTTACCGAAAGTATTGGCGTACGCTTATACTCCCACTAAAGTGGGGGCTAAATGTAGCATCCTAAAATTGCGACACTTGCAATTTCGACTGCATTTGGGTCTTCATGATGGCGATGCAACACGGAACCTGAATGGAGACCCCGAAACTTGTTCATGACATCAAAAACTGCATTTCTCAGCACCCTGGCCTGATCCTCCTTGCACCCTGCTATCCCGGGAGGTGGGACCATGGTGCCCAGCACCCTGGTCCTTCAGGACTAGGGTGCCCAGCGCCCTGGTCCCTGGCCCTATTTTGGGCCCGGTCTCTTATGGGGCTTCGGGTCTTTAAGTTTGCAAATTGGAAAATAATCTTCCCAGGTCAGCCTAAGGTCGGTAAAATCAGTCTTTTAACCCTAATTGACAAGTATATAAACTACATTTCCTCTCTCAAAAAGGGAGGAGGACATATGTGGGCAAAGGCGCGAAAGCGATATTCAAACATTCAAGCATTCAAGCATTCCTTCAAGCAATTGAGCATTCTAAGTCTCCATTCAAGGCTAAGTGTTGCATTCAAGACAAGGATTCAACCATTGAAGAGGAGATCACTTACAACACATTACATACTACATACATTACACCTTCGCATGTAAGAATACAAACATTCTTACAACAAGGTATCAGTACTTGTTTACATTACAAACATTTACATTTTATAGCATTCTCATTTCTTGGTTAATTCCAAAACCGGGGTTTGACCTAAAGGAAAACCCCTCATCCCTAACCCCCCAATCGTCCTCTCTTTTCTATGTGTAGGTTGCAGGTACGCGGCTGTAATTGAAGATCTAGAATCCTTGTGCAGAGACAAACAGATCCACCTTTGTTTCGCGGATTTTTCAGAGGACCGTGTGCATGCCGGGTGCCATCGTCTCGTCAACTTTCGCTCAAATTTGCAGAACAGCACCGTCTCGACATTTTACTGCTAATTCCAGGTCCGCAACTTCATATCATATTCCTATCTCTGTTTATAAGTGAATCTTTCCTACTTTACATGCATTCCTAGTTCAATCTTTCTATCTACATTTCTTTACAAAAGAGGGTATCCTTGATGTCTTAACCCTTGAAACTCATTTAGAATCCAATCTTGCATTGTGTGGGATTGGATCTTGTGGGTTTCAACCCCTCTTTTGAATGTAAAGTCTCCCCTAAGTGAAAACCATCAACCCTAGTGACTCTCCCTTCTCTCTCCTCGAAGTTGGGGAGGGGAGAACGACCAGGGTTCGATTTTTCCGCTTTACAATGACATCCATGAAGGGATATGCAAACATGATTTTTTTTCTCATTATCAATACAACCACACCAATGTACTCATGTATAGATACATTGACATTATCATCAATATAACTAAACCAATTTTCTCATGGACATTGTATATCATCATAACAATGTTACATCAATTCACATCCATATACAAATACAACATCCCACTTCATCTGCATCAGACATCCTCATGTCTTAAGAGAAAAGCTTACGTACAACAATGCCTACATATAAATGAAGACCAAAATAAGTAACCTTTTTATGTGGAATGAATGTGCTACAAGAAACAAATTATAACACTTAATACAAATTAGTCTGGAAAATTTAAAATAGATCATTTGAAACATTTTTAAGATGCACAAGTTTGTATAATTACGAAACTTACTAGTTTCTTTGCAAAGTATACAAGCATAACTTTGAAGAAAGATGCATGTTGATTAAAGCCCCTCTCACTGCATTTCTCTGCATGGTTGAAGACGATGGTAGATATGGTCATTTCTAAATAGCAATACATTCACTTGACTTAGTGTTTAAGCACAAAATTTTATCTCATTAATGCTATGTACCATCACCAAGAGAGGGTCTTGTCAACGGCAAATGATCTAGCATGAACCTGTATTTTTAAGAATTGTTAGTCTACACATAAAATGCATGGATGAACATAAAGGCTTCACGATAATCACTTCAACTGAAATGCATGATAATAAATGAAAAGTGGGATTATATACCACAAAAATACATCCCCTCGAATTATATCAACAGAACCCACTATGTTGACGCAAAAATCATAATGTGATACTATTGTATGTTATCAAAAAAGACTTGCATGAGCATAAAGGTTTTGCGATAATTATATCATCAAAAATTGTCAAACATTCTCTAATAACAAAAATTGTAAAGCTCATCAAATGCATGATAATAAGTCGTGTTTCAAAAATACATCCCTTCTGATTATATCGAGTGTACCTACTATGTGCATGCAAAAACTGTGTTGCCAAAAAAAAAATGTTCATCAATAGACCTGCATTTTCAACACATCCTTAATATACACGTAACAAACTTGAAAATTAAGGTTTGATGATCATTGTTTGAAATGAAATGCATGATAAAAAAATAAGGCACCATTAAAGACCTACTACTCAAGTGTGCCTGAAGGGTCATCTCTTTGCTTAAGAGTATCCAGTATTGCTTCATGATCAGCAGTAGTCACTGTCCATAGCTCTTTGGTCTTCAGTTTTTCTTGATGCTTCAACAACTTGACATTTGTAGCTATAATAAGGGGTGAATATATTATAATGGTTTTGTGTCTCTCATAGTCTTCAAATGCAGGTATGCCATTCTTTCTAATCATGTATGTTCGCAACCAAGTTCCCACAACAACAACTGAACCTATAGGATATGTGAACCCATCATCATCTGTCATTGGTTGTGTTATCTTTTGTTTTCCCTGTACACATCATGCCAACCAATATTCTAATCTCTCTTCATTCCCTTGCGGTGCGACAACTGCAAAAACATGTCCTGGTTGTACAAGATCTGATAGATGATCATACTCAAGTGAACTTTCCATGTCATTGTTTGACAAGGATATTATTTGAGATAAAGGAGTTATATAGTGGGGAACCCACGTATCAACCCACTCACTTGACTCGCACTGATCCCAATCATACCAAACACAACTCTAACAAAAACAAGCCAACGCTTGTGTCCAAATGGTCCATGTACTTGCATCTGAGCTGAGAAATGAATGTATATTTGAAGAATCTTTAATTGTTTGACAATCCAATCTATCTCCCAGTGTTCCCTCCTCAACCAACCAAAAGAATCTGCTCACTACTAAATCAAGAGTACCTCCATGTGACAATGTTGAACTACACCAATCAACAATAGAACGTGCATAAGAGAAATTTGCACCTAAAATCCTTAATTGCTCCTTAACTAGAGCTCTCTTCAAACATGCACCTACTCTATCATGCTCTCCCTTCCCATACCCTGCCTAAAAAAAACACCAAATATGAGGTATACGCCTCTCTACATGCATTCTACTCAACCAATAAAACATACGAGCATTCTTGAATTGACTTGTACCGTTATCTGACCATATTATATGTTGGTCAATTGTAATATCTTTCTCATGCAAGAACTCAAAAAAATTCTCCGAAGAATGTTGCCCATACTCGGAGGAGTGTGATCTATCATTGCTCAGATAAAAATGATACTCCCTGATTATCTTCCTGTCCTCTTTTGTACTATCAAGAGCATGTCTATATGTAATGTGAACAAAAAGAGCAATCTGAACTGAATTGTACTACTAAGACTGTACCTCATTCTGTGGTTGCAATGTATAGTTCTCTGCAAAGTCAACCACCAATACAATAGTGCCAATCGAGAAAGAGTTCTTACACATCCTCAACTGTTGATCCAACCATAGAGATCTATGGGTGTGCCTTGCATACTTGTAGAAAAGATTTTCCTTAAAATCCAAAATAAAATCAGCAATACTCACTTCTCTTGAAACTAATTCGCATCTAGAACCTTCACCTCCACTCTTCAAAGTATATTTCATTGTCTCGTGTCTTTTTTTCTCAACATAATTCTTTCCAAACTCATGTTTGCTGCCCTCATGAAAACATGAAACAAACTTTGACAACCCACCACATTCTGAGCACTTCTCATTCAAATAATCATTTCTATACAAATAGTAGCCATCATCTCTAGGGCATAAAAATAGATCTTGCAAGTCTCTTGATGATCTTGGAAATAGCATTGCACCACACTCCTGCAACATCTCATTAGTATGCATCATAGAATGAATATGACATAAAAGTTCATGGTACATTGAAAAATCCACATGGTACTTGCAACAACAAGTATTGCGAATCTTAAGAGGAACACAATAAAATTGTTTCCAAGATTCAAAGGCCCTTTGTGATATTTACAAACTTGGATGTAATTCACAAAAAAAATTGTACAACATTGTTTGGCATGATTCCAAGAAATGTTTGGGATGCGGTGTGCGGTCTCAGTTGCCGATTCTTAATTTCAAAACGTCCTTTATATTGGGTGACACTCTAGAATTAGAGTGCCAAAATTGTTGAATCTCCTCCTTCACATTGTAAGTCAACTTTCTATCAACACGTGGAAGCCTCCCACCAAATGCCCATGTATCTTGTTGAAGTGGATCGTCAAGTCTTTGTTTTTGTGCAAGTGCTCTATCCAAAGTTTTATGGTTTATGTTAAAATCAACACAAGTTTGTCTCATTTGATGAGCCTTCCTCAATTGATGGCTTACTAAGGAGGTTGTAATCACTCTTTGAGAAGCTCCCTTATCTCTTTCTTTGGTATTCTTTCCAATAGAATTGAGAGTGTCAAATAGATTTTTTGCAATAATAGAATGTCTCTCCATCTTCTTGTTCATACGAATCTTCAATTTGTTTAGCAATGGTCTCATCTTTATCAACTTTAGCAATTGAACAAAGAGTTGGCATTGCTTGGTCAATGTCTTATTGCTAAAATTTTGGTTGAAAAGTTGTGTAGCCCACAACTGAACGGTTCTTGTTGACCTCTTGCCTTCAAGATTCACAATAATGTTCCCATCGATTTCAAATAACCATTTTGGGGTTCTTGAAGGTCTTGGATTTGGAATTTGTCTTTCATCCATGAGAGGGTCTTCATTTCTAAAGTAATTAGGTGTTACATATGGTTCACTTGGTTGATCAATTCCACCTTCAATGTTAAAGTTTTCCACATTTTCACCTCCTATGTCAAAATTTTCCACATGTTGAGCATTTTCATTATCACTTTCAACATTTTCAAAATTTCCAATATTTTCACTTTCAAAATCTACATTTTCATTTTCAATAACTTGTGGCACATTTTCAAATTCAATTTCCTCTTCACTTGAAGTAACATTACCAATATTTCACATACCTTGTCTTCTCCTCCTATGACATTCTCTATATCTTTCTCTATACACTTCAATTTGGTCATTTGAAAGTTTTCTTTTGCGTTTAGACTTCCGACAACTACTACTCCCCATTTCCGTCCACACACATATGCTCCTACGTGATTGACATTGTAAGTTTTGATTTAATAATCTCCCAAAAGCACAAATTTCTCTCAACCTGTCTGAAAACCTGTGATCCTCGACAAAAAAAAGAATATGCAGACTATGGGCCATTGGAATCCACAAAATGGCCCACAAGGTTTTTTTTCTTTTTTTTGGTTACAAAAATCGGATATTCGATTTTAATGTATAAATTTGTGGTCCCCAAAAATTTTTCCATTGCCACCTTTTATTTACTAAATAGCCACATTAATAGCAATGACAGAAATCCGATATCCGATTAAACCCGATATCGGATTTTATTAGTCATATTTTAGAGAGAGAGAGAGAGAGAGAGAGAGAGAAGGGGAGGGAGAGAGGGAGAGAGAGAGAGAGAGAGAGAGAGAGAGAGAGAGAAATTAGGGAAGAGGGAGATAGAGAGAGAGAGAAGGAGAGAGAGAGAGAGAGAAATATGGGGAGAGGGAGAGAGAGAGATTAGGGGAGAGAGAGAGAGAGAGCGAGAGAGAGACCCAAAGCGACCCAATATGGTGTCCTAAGGGGTCATATTATGTCCTACGACCCCTTAGGACACCATATGACCCCTTACAACACCATATGGTTTCATAAGGGGTCATATGGTGTCCTACGACCCCTTAGGACACCATATGACCCCTTAAGACATCATATTTGGTCGTTATGGGTCATATTGTGTCCTAGTGGGTCATATTGTGTCATATGACCCCTTTAAGACATCATATGACCCCTTAGGACACCATATGACCCCTAATGACACCATATTGGGTCGCTTTGTGTCATATTGTGTGCTAAGGGGTCATATTGTGTCTTATGACCCCTTAGGACACAATATGACCCAAAGCAACCCAATATGGTGTCATTAGGGGTCATATGGTGTCCCAAGACACCATATGACCCCTATGGACACCATATGACCCCTAATGACACAATAGGACCCCTTAAGACACCAAATCATGTTGTTAAGGGTCATATGGTGTCTTGAGGGGTCATAGGACACAATATGACCCCTTAGGACATAATATGACCCAAAGCGACCCAATATGGTGTCATTAGGGGTCATATGGTGTCCTAAGGGGTCATATTATGTCCTAAGGATAGCATATGGCCCGTTATGACACCATATTGGGTCGCTTTGGGTTATATTGTGTCCTAAGGGGTCATATTGTGTCCTACGGCCCCTTAGGACACCAAATGACCCATTACGACACCATATGACCCCTTACAACACCATATGGTGTCCTACGACCCCTTAGGACACCATATGACCCCTTAAGACATCATATTTGGTTGTTATGGGTTATATTGTGTTCTAGTGGGTCATATTGTGTCATATGACCCCTTTAAGACATCATATGACCCCTTAGGACACCATATGATCCCTAATGACACCATATTGGGTCGCTTTGGGTCATATTATGTCCTAAGGGATCATATTGTGTCTTACGACCTCTTAGGACACAATATGACCCAAAGTGACCCAATATGGTGTCATTACGAGTCATATGGTGTCCCAAGGGGTCATATTGTGTTCTAAGGACACCATACGACCCGTTATGATAGCATATTGGGTCACTTTGGGTCATATTATGTCCTAAGGGGCCATATTGTGTCCTACGACCCCTTAGGACACAATATGACCCAAAGCGACCCAATATGGTGTCATTAGGGGTCATATGATGTCCCAGGACACCATATGACCCCTATGGATGCCATATGACCCCTAACGACACCATAGGACCCCTTAAGACACCAAATCATGTTGTGAGGGGTCATATGGTGTCCTAAGGGGTTGTAGGAAACAATATGACCCCTTAGGACATAATATGACCCAAAGTGACCCAATATGGTGTCATTAGGGGTCATATGATGTCCTAAGAGGTCATATTGTGTTCTAAGAACACCATACAACCCGTTATGACACCATATTGGGTTGCTTTGGGTCATATTGTGTCCTAAGGGGTCATATTGTCTCCTACGACCCCTTAGGACACCATATGACCCCTTATGACATCATATGACCCCTTACGACACTATATGGTGTCATAAGGGGTCCTATAGTGTCTATAGGGGTCATATGGTGTCCTACGACCCCTTAGGACACCATATGACCCATTAAGACATCATATTTGGTCGTTATGGGTCATATTGTGTCTTAGTGGGTCATATTGTGTAATATGACCCCTTTAAGACATCATATGACCCCTTAGGACACCATATGACCCCTAATGACACCATATTGGGTTGCTTTGGGTCATATTGTGTCCTAAGGGGTCATATTGTTTCTTACGACCCCTTAGGACACAATATGACCCAAAGCAACCCAATATGGTGTCATTACAGGTCATATGGTGTCCCAAGGGGTTATATTGTGTCCTAAGGGATCATATTGTGTCCTACAACCCCTTAGGACACCATATGACCCCTTACAATACCATATATGGTCTCGTAAGGGGTCCTATGGTGTCCATAGGGGTCATATAGTGTCCTACGACCCCTTAGGACACTATATGACCCCTTAAGACATCATATTTGGTCGTTATGGGTCATATTGTGTCCTAGTGGGTCATATTGTGTCATATGACCCCTTTAAGACATCATATGACCCCTTAGGATACCATATGACCCCTAATGACACCATATTGGGTTGCTTTGGGTCATAGTGTGTCCTAAGGGGTCATATTGTGTCTTACAACCCCTTAGGACCCAATATGCCCAAAGCGACCCAATATGGTGTCATTACAAGTCATATAGTGTCCCAAGGGGTCATATTGTGTACTAAGGACACTATATGACCCGTTATAACACCATATTGGGTCACTTTAGGTCATATTGTGTCCTACGACCCCTTAGGACATCATATGACCCCTTATGACACCATATGACCCCTTACGACACCATATGGTGTCATAAGGGGTCCTATGGTGTCCATAGGGGTCATATGGTGTCCTACGACCCCTTAGGAAACCATATGACCCCTTAAGACATCATATTTGGTCATTATGGGTCATATTGTGTCCTAGTGGGTCATATTATGGCATATGACCCTTTTAAGACATCATATGACCCCTTAGGACACCATATGACCCCTAATGACACCATATTGGTTTGCTTTGGGTCATATTGTGTCGTAAGGGGTCATATTGTGTCTTACGACCCCTTAGGACACAATATGACCCAAAGCGACCCAATATGGTGTCATTAGGGGTCATATGGTGTCCTAAGGAGTCATATTATGTCCTAAGGACACCATACGACCCATTATGACACCATATTGGATCGCATTAGGTCATATTGTGTCCTAAGGGGTCATATTGTGTCCTACGACCCCTTAGGACACCATATGACCCCTTACGACACCATATGCTGTCATAAGGGGTCTTATGGTGTCCATAGGGGTCATATGGTGTCCTACGACCCCTTAGGACACCATATGACCCTTTAAGACATCATATTTGGTCATTATGGGTCATATTGTGTCCTGGTGGGTCATATTGTGTCATATGACCCCTTTAAGACATCATATGACCCCTTAGGACACCATGTGACCCCTAATGACACCATATTGGGTCGCTTTGGGTCATACTTTGTCCTAAGGGGTCATATTATGTCTTACGATCCCTTAGGACACATTATGATCCAAACCAACTGAATATGGTGTAATTACGGGTCATATGGTGTCCCAAGGGGTCATATTATGTCCTAAGGACACCATACGACCCGTTATGACACCATATTGGGTGACTTTAGGTCATATTGTGTTCTAAGGGGTCATATTGTGTCCTACAACCCCTTAGGACACCATATGACCCCTTACGACACCATATGATCCCTTACGACACCATATGGTGTCATAAGGGGTCCTATGGTGTCCATATGGGTCATATGGTGTCCTATGACCCCTTAGGACACCATATGACCCCTTAAGACATCATATTTGGTCGTTATGGGTCATATTGTGTCATATGACCCCTTTAAGACATCATATGACCCCTTAGGACACCATATGACCCCTAATGACACCATATTGGGTTGCTTTGGGTCATATTGTGTCTTAAGGGGTCATATTGTTTCTTACGACCCCTTAGGACACAATATGACCCAAAGAGACCCAATATGGTGTCATTAGGGGTCATATGGTGTCCATAAGGGTCATATGGTGTCATTAGGGGCCATATGGTGTCCTAAGAGGTCATAAGGGTTCATGGGACACCATATGACCTCTTAGGACACCATATGACCCCTAATGACACCATATTGGGTCAATTTGAGTCATATTGTGTCCTAAGGGGTCGTAAGACACAATATGACCCCTAATGACACCATATTGGGTCAATTTGAGTCATATTGTGTCCTAAGGGGTCGTAAGACACAATATGACCCCTTAGGAAACAATATGACCCAAAGTGACCCAATATGGTGTCCATAGGGGTCATATGGTGTCTTAGAGACACCATATGACCCCTATGGACACCATATTGGGTCACTTTGGGTCATATTGTTTCCTAAGGGGTCATATTGTGTCTTACGACCCCTTAGGACACAATATGACTCAAATCGACCCAATATGGTGTCATTAGGCGTCATATGGTGTCCTAAGAGGTCATATGGTGTCCCATGAACCCTTATGACCTCTTAGGACACCATATGACCCCTAATGACACCATATGACATCATATGTTGTCCTAAGGGGTTGCTTTGGGTCATATTGTGTCCTAAGGGGTCATATTGTGTCTTACGACCTGTTAGGACAACATATGACCCATAACAACACAATTTGTCTATCTCCCTCTCTCCATCTCTCTCTCTTTCTCTCTCTCTCCTAATATCTCTCTCTCTCTCCCCTAATCTCTCTCTCCCTCTCTCTCTCTCTCTCTCTCTCCCCCTCTCTCTCTCTCTCTCTCTCTCTCTCTCTCTCTCTCCCCTAAGGGGTCACTTTGGGTCATATTGTGTCCTAAGGGGTCATATTGTGTCTTACGACCTGTTAGGACAACATATGACCCATAACGACACAATTTGTGTCTCTCCCTCTCTCCCTCTCTCCCTCTCTCTCTCTCTCTCTCCCCTAATCTCTCTCTCTCTCTCTCCCCTAATCTCCCTCTCCCTCTCTCTCCTCTCTCTCTCTCTCTCCCTCTCCCCTAATCTCTCTCTCTCTCTCTAAAATATGACTAATAAAATCTAATATCGGATATCAGATTTCTGCCATCACCATTAATGTGGCAGTTCAGTAAATAAAAGCCAGCAACAGGAAAATTTTTGGGGACCACAAATTTATACATTAAAATCAGATATCCGATTTTTGTAGTCAAATTTTCAAATTTCAAATTTCGTCTTGGGAATGCTTAGGTATTTGGCTTGGAAGTGACAAGCCTTGAAAGTCAATTGAAAAAATGTCTTTTTCAGTATTCCTTGATTTTCCAAACTTTACACTAGTGGTTGACGACTTTTTTTGTAGCCAAAATTGATAAAACAAAAAGGCATTTTTAAGGACGTTCCCAACTTTCTAACAATATAAGGCTTGTCCTATTTCGACTTGTAGCGTCGTAAATTGTACGCACTTGCTAGGGTGGTACAATTTCACACCTAGTTTAGCACCCGCCTTGGCGCATTTTGTATTTTGCATTGCATTTCCCCTTTAGCACTTAATTAATTAAATTAATTAGGTCTAAGGTCCTATTTTATCATCTCCTACATCATAAAGTTGGGCCCTTTCATTAAAGTGTGCCCCTTTCATTTTATTCTTCCAATACATCATTTAATCAAAAACCCTAATTAGGTCCTATTTTGAACTTGGGGGCTTGATTTCGAGGGTCAAAACATCTCAAAATCAGCTGTAACTTCGGGATTCTCTCTAAAATCATCATATCCAACGGCCCTGAAAATTTGGTGAAAAGTTGTCGGGACCATGGCGCCCGGCGTGCACATGGTCCCGAACATTTTTCCCGAAATTTTAGGAGCGCGATCCAATCATAAAATAAAGCTTAACCCCAAGAAATTGGCGGGATATTCAATCTCTAGGTCGGCCAAAAGTCGAAATTAAGACCTAGGGTTTCATATATAAGAGCTCTCTTTCTTCATTTGAAGGGATCCGATTTTTGTTTTCAGGACCTCATATGCAGCGAAAGAGAAGATATTTGAAGACTTCAACAACATTCAACATCCTTCTATCAAGCATTTATCAATTTCATTCATCCATTTAGGGCTTTGAAGACATTGAAGAACAATAGGAGATTACCGACTGAAGATTGGCTTGTACTCCTCCCTTGAGGGTTGGGTATGATTTCATATTGTTTTCATGTCTTTTCATGAGCTTCAATATATCCTTTATTCATGCTTTAGATCACTTTGCATCTTGATTTAGAGCATTTACATTATCATTTACAAGCAATTAGGGTTTACTTTCTAGGTTGCTCTAGTTTGCTTTCTTGCATTTAAGGACCTTGCACACACACTAGGTCTGCACACACAATACATTTTACAATACAACTTGGCTATTCGTGGAGGTGGAAATCACTGAAGCAGGGGTTTGACTAAGGCAAAACCCTATATAGCCACCCACCACACCTTTTTAGATATAAGTGCAGGTTTCAGAATTCGGACGACGCCGCAAGTTACAGATCCGGAAGAAGCAGACGGAGACCAAACTTCACACCAAATCTCAGAGCAAAAGACCAGGACAGGGGTGTGGGGCGCCCTGGTCCTGCCAGGATAGGGGCGCTGGGCGCCCTGGTCCCTGGGACAGGGGCGCTAGGCGCCCTGGTCCTTCTGACAGCAGTTTTCAGCATTTTTGACAACTTTGCAAAACAACAGTTTCCGGAGCAGTTTCAGGGGCAGAATCAGGACAGTGGCGCCCGCGCCCCCGTCCCGAACATTTTCAGTCAGATTTTAACTCCGGGTATGCATTTGCATTCTTGTCTTGTCCTTGTGTTTACATCTTTCCATTGTTTAAGTTCAATTCTGCAATCTTGTCATTAGTTCATACTTGCATTTTGGGGTTAGGAATTGAACTTGCATCATTTTATCTTTCAATTACAACAAAGGAATAGAAATCCTAATAGGTAGCCCGTGGCTCTCTCTTCCACAAGAAGAAGTAGCCAATTGTGTGATACCTCTAGGCTCTTTCGTATTCCACAAGTGTGTGGTTGAAAGTGAGATTAGGGCATGTTTGCTTAGTGTCACTTTTTCTCCCACACATGACTTTAATAAATTATTATTATTTATTTTCTAATTGAATTTTGACAATAGTCCTCATTGATATACTAATTAAAAAACACTCATAACTTTCAAACGGTATAACATTTTTTTAATTTGAAACATGCGTCACATCCTATGCTTCATCTAATATAGGGAAAAATTTAAAAAAATTAAATTTCATAAGATTTTGACCAAGTTAAGGTGGTCAGATGTAGGAGTTTCTAAATTTCTGAAAAGTTGTAGTAAAAAATTCATAAATAATTATTTACTTTAATAAAAATTAAAAAAAAATATGTGTCACATCCGAACATGAGCATAACACTTATATTATAAAAAAATATTATGATTTGATTGTGATTAGGGTGGTCAGACATATGTCTACTTCTTTTTTTTTTCCTGAAATTTTAGTACCATTGCATTGAAATTTGAAATTTTCATCAAATAGGATTTTTTTTTTTCCAAAAAACAACTAGTACCCTAGAAACTACATTCAATTTTCTATATATTCTCTTCTTACATATTTTAAAAATAATGTTCACAACTTATTCAAATTTTCATGTCAAGTTGCATAACTTTGATTTTCTGAAATTTCATTGCCACTTAAGGGCCTGTTTTGGCACACCATGATCCTGCACATACCCTCCACCACATCTATTATTGTGGGTGTGGGAACCTTTGGTTCTTTCAACTTATAGTGGATGAATTATTTCCTTGGGTATGCAGGGCCAATCGTCAATTGTTCAGGAGTTTTGTCTACGGGCGTTCATCCTGAAATGCTGGTATTCTCCCTAGTGAAACGCCTTTTGGAGTGGAGGTTATAATCCGACTGCACTAAGGGAACTCCCTCCTTTGAAGTAGACATGTCGTTGGTAAACACTGGACCCTCGTCCTCCATCCAGGAAAATAGCGCATGATCTGAGGTGATCTCTCCCTCTTGTTGCAACGACATGCCCTGCATTTGAGCAATAAAAGATGCATTATCCATACCCGGAGATATATAAACAAACTCATCTGATGCCATTCCTAGACTCCTTTGCTCTGCAACTTTCTGCTACAAATTTCCTCTCGGGGAATCCTTCAGATCGTGAGAGTTGTTACATGGAAAGCACTAGGAATTGGTATCATTCGCAAGATTATTTTGACCTACTGCCAGCTCTTTACCAGTGTTTGGATAAACAGTTTGCAATAGATTCGGGACTAGGACTATTTGGCCATTTGGCTAAGTAGGCTTATCAGTACGGTTATTTGTATATTGGTTATGCTAGTATGGAGGTCGGTTCCCTTGGAAATTCTACTGAAAAGGGGGTCTGGAGGGCTGAACTTGGGCTCTCTTTAGATTGACAATCTCATTGGAGAAGGATCTCAGCAAGTTCTTCATATCGCTAACTTCGACAGCCAAGGATGCTAGAAGAGGCTTCCTCAAGAACTTGAGGGGATATCTCAGGAAAAACTGGCATGATGGGGTAGGGAGCGAGCCTTCTAGCATCGATCAAATTATTTTCTGCTTGGACTGCTATGTCAAATTCTTGCGGAAGAGTATTGCCTCCTAGGGATTGAATCATCACTGATATATCAGAATTGAAAGCTTTTAAGTACAATATAAATGCCATATCTGCAAGAGGGTGAGCGGATAGAGGTATCCTCTGCCAGATCCTTTGAAATCTTATTGGAGAATCTCTGGAAAAAGTGGTCGCCCAACTAATCCCAATCTCCTATAGTGTTAGGACCCAAAGATCTGAACCAATCCAAAGCTCCCCCTTGAAAGAAGCTACAAGCAATCTCAAGGTCACATTCTGTTCAGTAATGCCATAGACAGTGCAGATAGTGGCTACATCTTGTAAATTTTCCCCACGGGTTTTATGACATTCGTCGGTGAACTTAGGCATGACTTTCAGTGCAGCTACAACGATGGGTCCCCAGATGACAGGTAAGACTAGAGGGATGAGAAGGCTTCCATTATCCCAAGCCACAGAATTTCTAGGTGGAACCTGGGCAATTATTATTACAGGAACAACCACAGAGGAACTGGGAGGGCTCTGAGAAGAGGAGACATCAGATTGATGGATGCTTACCAAGGGTGGAACAAGAAAATAGGGATTCAAAGTTGTTTGGCTCTTGGTAATGGGTTTGTGGCTCATATATTAGCTTAAAATTATTGAGAATTCGGGTCCCACCGGGTGTGCCAGAAAAAGAATTGTTGATTCTAAATTTTACTCTGAAAGAAAACAACCTTATGGGAAATTCAGTGATGGGGGATCAATTACATGAGACTCACTGAATGATCTCAGGGTTTGAGAAGCCAACTCTTCCTGATGGTTTTGAGAAAAGGGGAAGAGTGAAAAACTCAAAACAACAAGATCTAAACTATTGAGGCGATACGCTAGAGCATCTTATAAAAACATTAACAACATATAAAACCCAAAGAGATGTGGTTTTAAAGCCCATTCAACAATCTACATATCCGAACATAGCCACAACTAAGATACAATCAAAATTCCTTTGCGACATAAAGAAATATCAATCATGCATTTACCAGATAACAAGTGCAAAACATAGTTTAATCGACAAAGTTTTAGATATATATTTCCAAAGTTATTAGAATCATAATGAAAGCACAAAAAACCATCAAAGCATGCTGAAAAGAGGGATCACAAAGGCCGTAGGCATAGTTTGATTAACCTTCTTCGGAAAAATAGTAATAGCTAAAAGGCCAAAGATTATAACTAAGAAAACCTAATTGTTTCTTTTTGAAAGTTTTGAACCCCCCTAACAGGGGAAAAATAAGCATAAATAGAGCCCATGGCTCTGCTAATGGCCCAAACATCTACCAGCCAAGCACAACCGACCTAAAACAAAAAAAAAAACCATGCCATGGCACTACCTAGAACATGCCCAGCAAAACGGCCTCCGAAGTTGTTACTCCCACCTAGTCGCGACAATCTTCAAATCTGCCTGAACAGAAAAACCATGTCGTGGCACTACCTAGCAGACCACACACACCAGAGGACATGCGGAGGAACAAAGGGAACTCTATGGGAGAGCCCCCCAACTGAAATACTGCCAACAGTGTGGAGATGCTAGGTGTCTCCAACTTTTTCAAACCACAAGGCGGGGCCTAACAGGAAAGCCGAGTCACCAGACCCAATCCATTTGTGACCTCCGTGCTCTTTGAGACTTCGAAATATAAAACATGGGCCATTGGGGCAATGCCCAGATGACACTTGGCCCGTACATCAAGTGCAAATGGAAAGCTAAAGAAAGAAAAGAAACATCCTGATCAAAAACTCACCCGTGGACTTTAATTGAAAACAATGTAAACAATGAGTTGAGGGTTTAGCCAACCTTTTTGTCAAGGTTGATGATTTGTATAAATACATGATATTGTCATGTAATTTAGGTATCATGGTTGTGTCTGCATTATCAGAGAGTGGTGTATGTGCGAACAAGAGATTCATCCTTCGGGATTGTGATTGAGCAGAGACTGGTGTTGCAGAGAAAATAATTGTGCTTAACCGGAACTGTGATCAGACATTTAGAGATGCTATTCTTTCAATTCATTGCTTCCAGATTGTAGTCTAAATCTTATTGTAAGTCAGTGAGACTTTCCTGAGGGTTGTAGCCTTCTAGGTCATTATCCTTTAAGCAGTGAGCTCTAGGAAGTGTGCTTGAGTGCACGTGCATTCCCCATTGTACTACAAATTATCATCATATTATGGATAGGTTCCCACCGTGGTTTTTCCCTTAACCGATTTTTCCACTTCAAAATATTTGTGTTGTGTGTTGTTCTTTCTATTTGCTTATCTTTGTTATTGTTGTAGTCTATCAGATCTATTTTTGTGGTTAATATTGTAGATCCAGTGAAAACTGATTCACCCCCCCTCTCAGTTTTCCCTCATTGTTGTTGCCAACACTGGAACCCTAGTCATTGGGGACTAGAGTGCACTCACTTCGATCCTCCCAATCAGGGCCCATTTTTTGGCCTCTTAACGCTAGCTTGAAATGGGTGGGAACTTGGATCTTGTGTCAATCAATGTCAAAAAATAAATTTGTTTTTCGTCCAAGCATTCATTTAAATTCAAGTGAGAAAGTAATCAGTCTTCTTTCAAGCATTGGAGATGACATTCATGTTCAATTTTTTATGAAGAATATCTACATGAAACCCTAATTCCTTGTGAAGGCAAACAAAACTTCATAAAAAGGCATGTCATTAGTGTTTTATAAATTTTCAACATTTCCCTAAAAAAGAAATCATTTTTATTACAATACTTCATTTATATTTCAATTCTATTTTATGGTTAATTCAAAAATCGTGGTTTGGCCTAAGGTAAACCCTTATTCCCAACAAATTTCCCTTCTCTACTGCATGTAGGAATAGGTGCATAGTAGTTTTTAGAACCAACATTATTCACAAAGATGAACAGGGTCCCTTTTGGATGGCAAAAAGTTTGAAGGATGAGAGCGACGGGCATTTTGGTCCTGATAATTTAGGATGACCTTTTGGGAATGGATTCGAACACTCACATATTGCTCAGATCTAGTTCGTGGCTCTGTTTGATGACTCTAGCTCACTGTTTACACATAATTTCTTCAATTTCAATACATTTATGCTAATTTCAACATTTTAACAATTCAACTTAAAAAGAGGGAATCAAATTCCAACTAGTGAATCTAATCATAATTCTCATCCCTATCCTTGTTGGATTGAGGCTAGATCTATTGGATTCACCCCTCTTTAATGTAATGGTCCCTAAGCTAAATATTAGTGGTTTTACTACATTTTGGGTGAAACCGTAATATTTTTCACCCTTAAATTTTGGTGAATCTAATGTCTTGCACCTTAATTTCTGATTTATGTTCTTAGGTTTGATTGTTCATGATTTTTCAAATTCAAATTTACATTTGCAAATTTAGTTTTCAATTAATTTTCATAAATTTAGAGGTTAAATTCATAAAAAACCCTAATTTTTAATTCTAAAATTGAACTTGTGGATTGCTTAATTTAGATTAATTATTTTAGATTTGATTATTTATGTAGTTTAAAATCCAAATTTATACTCATAGACCTAATTTTCAATTGAATTGCGTAAATTTAGTGGTTAAATTTACAAAAACACTAATCTATAATTCTAAAATTTAATTGTGGGTTGCACAATTTTTGAAATCTAATCTTGATGACATGCTATGCTATTATTTAGAGGCATCTATCTTTCAAATTTGTGAATCAAATTGCTTAATTAATTTGTAAATCAATCACTTTTACAAACTTTTGCATTGTTTGATCACAATTTTCAAATTTAAAATTCAAGTTTCCCTCCTTTGTGCATGAGTTTTACTACCATCAATCCTACATACAATATTCCTATGAAAAGAAGTTGTAGAATTAAGGCTTCCTAAGGTTTAATTACTAAGGATATGGAGCTTAATTTGGATAACTTATTTTATGAGAATATTCCATTGGTTCCTCCAATCCAACAAATGATGTGATTTGTCCTCATTCTTTTCATTTCTCATGATGTGGATGAATCAGTAACTAGGGTTTCCATTGATCAATTGAAGAATATTGACAATGAGTTTGAAAATATTCAACAATGGATGAGTCAACAATGCCCGAAAAATGATGCAATCCCATTGATTGAAGGATTAAAAAGGATGGTTCAAAGTGATAAAATTGGTTTTGATTTTTTGTGTGGCCTTGCTCATATTGTTGACACTAATATCATGCCTATGAAAATTTGTGCCAAAGTCCTTGGTTACACTCAAGCTACTAGTCAAGTCAACCATTCCATTTCTATGCCTACATCCTTTTCCGGTGTGCCTACATTTACATCTTCTATCATGATTACTTCCACACAAAATTTTAACCCTACACATGTTAGTCAAGGTGACAACTTCGTTAATTAAAATTATTTTATACCTCCTTCCATGAGTCTTCCATTTGTGTCCCAATCATCTCCCATACCTACATATCATAGTGTTTCACCTCCTTACTCTCAACATCCACCTACATACAACAATGTTACTCCTCCACCACAATCCAATATGTCCAATTTCAATCCATCCATTGAAGCAACCATTAATAACTTAGCTCAAACCATTTCATCCCTGTAACAACAACTATCTTTCATTACCCAATCCAAGTTTAATGTGCCCACATTTGATATTGCGAGCCCATTATCCGATGACATTGTTTGCGCTATCCCTCCTAAACATATGGAAGTCAATGATCAATGAGAGCTTTACAATGGAAACAGTGACCCCTTGACTCATGTGAAAACATTTTAAACTTTGTGTATTGAATTTTCTCATGATCAAAGACATGGCTAATTTTTTTACTCAAATTTTTAGGGACAAAGATTTGCAATGGATTGTTCTTTTCCTCCTTTTTCTATTACATCATTTCAACAATTAGCTAATTATTTCATCCAACAATTTCACAATAATATTGGTCCTAATATTACTTTGACTGATTTAATTCATTGTAAGCAAGGTGTTAAAGAAAAGTGACTGATTTTATTCATAGATATAAACATTTGTATTCTCAAATGGCTTATCCTATGCCTGATCATGATGTTCAAAGAATTTTTATTGCTAATTTACAAAAAGATATTAGGGATAAGCTTCTCTTTTCTTAGTTTACTTCCTTTACACAGTTGCATGAAGTGCTTCATAATTATTAGCTTCAAGTGAGTCAATTTGAATCATCTCTTTCAATGGCTCCAATTGATAAGAGTGAGAGTGATCAACAATCTTTTGCAAAGTTTAAACTGAAGAAGGGATACATCAAGTTCAATGACAATATCAATACTCAAGTGGCAACCATGACATCAGGTGTGGCTACATTATCCAGATACGTTTTTAGCAATAAACATTGCATAGGTTATCAGGTGTTGTCATTGATGGCAACCCAAATCAGTGCACCCATCCATATTGCATTATTTGATCATACCAGAAGTCAGATTGGAGATTTGCTCAAGTCCAACAAGCTAAGAACAAAGTATTTGATAGTGTTTAGTATTTAGGTCGGTACTTAGATTCTGAGGTTAACATTTTGTGTTACAGATTTGAGGGAAGGTTGATTGATGTCTAGACTACCTTATTCCAGAGTTTTGGTCTCCGGTGATGATTGGTGTGCAAGATAGAATTTTCTAAGTACCAATTTTTGGTTTGACAGTGCAGAACGACCGACTTGTATGGATAATCTTTGTGCAGATTAAGTGGAAAGTTTTTGGTGATTGGTTTTGTGATCCAAGATGTTTGGCTGACATTTGTGGCAACATGTGAACAATATTTTTTGGTCCTTATAAGCATTGGAGCCTAATTTTTGCCAATTGGTCATACATGTTTGAATAATGTTCTAAGTCTTCTTGAGCTGACAAGCAGTTAATCTAATCTCTTATTGCAGATATATATGATCATTTTAGGGAAGGCAAAAGGTTCTAGTGATCGATTGTGCACAATTTCACGAGCATAGGATAGATACTTATGCTTTGGATGATAATAGAGTAGTGTAATAGAGCAGTGAGAGATGAAGTGTATGAAATCTGTATATTATGCTTAATCAGAACTATATTTTGACATTTATAGATGTTGTTCTTCAGTTCAAGCATTTTTGCAATCTTTTGTTAATGATTCAGTAAGTAGTGAGCCTCCTTTTGAGCAGTGAGCTCTAGTAAGTGAGCTTGAATGCATGTGCATTCCCATTGTAATACTTCTAATAGAGTATACCTATTTTGTGGGTTCATTCCCACCATGTTTTTTCCCCTAACAGGGTTTCCATGTACAAAATTGTGGTGTTATGATTTTGTGATTGCTATTATTTTGTTCTTGCATCCCTGATTAAATTTTTTAAGTGCTTAAAAGAACAAGTTAAAAATAAAATTTGTAGAATACCAATTCACCCCCCCTCTCAATGTTTTTTATTTTCAACAATTCATATCAGAGCTTGGTTCCTCAGAAGAAGTCTAACAACTTGAGGAAGATTCGGGAAGGTGACACAATGGATTTCGGTGGTCTTCAACAACAAATCCTAGTTGCACTAGATGATCTTGATCAGTCCAAAGCCGAAGTCTGGGAATTGAAGGCAAATCTTAAGGATGCTGAGGATTTCATTAAATCATTGAAATAGTAATTAAAAAAATCCATGGAAAATAGAAAGGAACATTGTAAATAGCTAAAGTAGAAAGAAAGCAAAAGCATAGATGATGGTCACCCAAGTCAAGCCTTAACAGAAAAGACAAAAGAATGTGAGAAGCTTTCAAAAGAAAATTCAGTCCTAAAAAATGAGATGGGATCTATAGTGATGGGGTTGACCAAGGAAATTGAGGGAAGAAAGAAGAATGAAGAGAAACTTAATTAGTCCTTGAAAGAAAGATCTAATGAATGCCATAGACTTGATTATGAAATTGGCCAACTGAAGCTTGACCTAAAAGGATCCAAACACAATGAGAAAGAACTTGAAAAGCAGATTGCCATTCTTAGAAATGAACTTTTGACTGCAAATGAGTATAAGGAGAAGTTCAAAATTAGCTTAGCTAAACTTGATGCGCTACTTGAAAGCCAAAAGAAAGTAGATAACAAGGAAGGTCTTGGATTTGAGAAAGGTGAAAGCTCCTGATCTATTCTAAGCAATCCTAAGTCAGAAAATCAGAACAACAAATCTAAAAGGTCTCTGGTAAGACAACTTAATGCTCAAAGGTATCCATCTTTCAATGGTAATTTCTTTGTTTGCAATAAATTTGGTCATAAATCTATTCAATACATAAGTAGAATGAATCTAAATGGTCCATCTTTCTCTAGTTAGTGTTTCAATTGCAATAAGTATGGACATAAATCAAGTGAATGCAAAAGTATGATAAATAACTCTTTCAATAGAGAGAATGTTAGATGTTTTACATGTAATAGGTTTGGTCACATTGCTAATCAATGCAGATCAAGCGGAAAATAAGTGAATTACAGGTTTGGACAAGGAAATGTTGTGTGCTACAATTGCAACAAATCCGGTCATATTGCAAGATTTTGTAGAAGCAAGAATGTGGAAACGAAGGGTCCGACAGACAAAAACAAAAGTGTGAAGAAAGATGATACAGGAAAAGAAAGAGTAGATGTGGATGAGATCTGGAAGCAAATAAAAAAGACATGGATGAAGAAGAGTGATATTGATACAGGAAATCGATTCGCATCTAAATTTGGTGTTGGAAATTTCTTTGGGATGTAATTTAAGGCATCTGGCCTAGGGGAGTTTTCAAGAAAATCTTATTCCCCCTACTAATAGTTGGTTCCTGAATCCGGTAGGTTGACAATAATTGTATTGGGGTATTGCAGATGAGTTGGAAGGATTTTAGGAAAAAAAATGAGTGATATTGAAGATCTATAGAGGAATTTTTGTGAAAGTCTGAGAAGACAGGGTATTCGAAAGGTTTAGGGAAAGCAAATTTATTACATAAACAAGTTAGATGTGCATATGATAAAAGGAAACTTTACTTTCTCATTTTTCACTTTGCATACTAAGAGAAAGAGAAGGAGCGAGCTCTACAAGCATATTTCTATGAGATCAAGGCGTGAAGGCAATTTCGTGTGAAACCCTAATCTGATGAGAAAGGTATTTTTGTGTGAAGCTTGTGAATCTAATTTTTTTACAAATGGCTACACCATTTGTTGTTGACATAACTGAAAGATATCACGCTAAATTCAAGAAGCACCCCTTCAAATTTGTAGAGGTAGATCTGCTAAGTGTATTTTCTTCAATTTCGTATGGAGTTATTCATGTCGAAGACATTAGGGATTATATTTATGCAAATCTCGAGGAGGTAGGGAGCTCATAGTTGTTGAATATGTACTCCAACCATATATTAGGAGAAGATTACAGGCTTAAGCTAGAATCTGAGGTGTTGGAGGAAAATAATTTCATCCAGGTCATCAAGTTCTCGTTGTTTGCAGAAAATGAATGGGTTCAATATGTACTAAGCAAAATTGATGTTGAATTTATATGGTTGAGCAAGATGTTCATGATCACCAAGAATGTAATCAAGGTTGTAATTGGTTTGAGCTCATTTGGTGGTTTGCCTATGTTGAGGTCTATGAAGAATCGACTTGTAATTGATGCAACTGAATCTAAGCTTGATAAGAGGGATATGACAATTAATGACATAATTGATCCTGATGTAAAGTTTTCTTCAATGGTTAATATTGGTTACAAGATCTATTACTCCAGTCAAATTTTGTATCCAGTACTGCAATCTATGCAGCTTATCACATGATTAAGGAGAATATAGAGTACAATCTATGTGAGCTATTGTGGAGCGAGCTAATGGAGAATCTGACTAAGATAAAGAAGGATAAGAAGAATGCATTCAAGTATGGTACTCTGGTCTTTTGCTTGTTCTTTTACTTCATGAATGATGTTCTGGGAGTTGGAAATGTTCAATGGACAAGTGAAAATCCAGTGGCTATTCAGATCAGCGAATATTTATATAGCATTGGTGATAGTAATGATCAGAGAACTACTCTGTGGGGTTACTTCAAGATTTTTCAAAATTTGATGCAAGATAGGGAAAGGATTCCTAAATCAGTTGTTCAGAAGTACAAAGACACAATATGTTTTATGGTTTACATTGATCAATGCTTGATGAAAGTGGTGGAACCAAGGGTAGTTTGGATCATGCCTATAGGGTATGAAGTTGATGTAGAGATACTAGAGATGTATACTCAACATCTGTCGAGTAAGCCAATTGATACTTCAGAGGAGAGATTCGGTACCTTTGTAGAGAAAGACTTGCAGTTGCATTCTCAATTTAAGAGATTGAAAATAGTAAGGAAGGTAAGAAAACATATAGAAGAATATGCAAAGAGTATTGACATTCCGGTAGAAGCAGTCAGGGAATCTAGGAAGAAAGAAAAGTAAGTCATAGAAGGGAAACCAGTCAAAGTTGAGACAACTAGTCCAAAAGTTACCTCCACCAAATCAAGACAAACCAGAAGTTTTGCACCCTCCCCTAGTTATCCTAAGCTATCCAACACTAAGAAATCACAAGCTAAATCATCCGGAAAAGAAGGCAAGAGAAAGAAAGCTAAGAGCATAAGGGTGTATGTCACTATTGAGGATGATGAAGAGACAAAGTTAGATGAAGTTGTGAAGGAGATCAAGACCAAGGGCACAAAAGCATCAAGAGTATCTAAGGACAAGTCCTCCGGAGAAGAAAAAGTAAGTGAGAAAATGAGGTTAGATTCACACAAACCTGGTATGCCAGTCAATAATGTTGAAAAAGATATAATTGTGCAAGGTAGTTTGAAACCACTTTCTAAGTTTTATGAAAGTTTGATGATGTCGGTAAGAGGATACTTGAAGAAGCCACTGTTAAGTATTTGAGTATATTCAATAGGCCTCTTGTTGAAATAATGTCTAAGATGCCTAAAGGTCTATATAACCTTCTAGAAATGAGAACTTTTAATGCTAAGGATGAGGAAGAAAGAATAAAAGAGAATGTGTTGATCAGTCTATGCCCTGAGATAGCTGTAGAGGAAATGAATGAAATATTTAAAGTAGCTAAAAAGGAGTTTAGGAGCAGAAACAAGATAAATAAGCTAATGGTTGGGAAAACTGATGAGGTTAAAGAAACATATAAAATCTTGAAGTCAGTTCTAGATGAGAATAAATTCTATGTTGTCACAGAAGAAGCCCATGGTGGTGATGATTCAATTGTTACAAATGTACAAGATCTGCACTCAAAAGTTGAACAAGTTGAAGTGAATGTTTCTCCTATTTCGGGAGGAAGAGTTGAATAAAGGTGGTAGAAAGTTAATGATAGCAGATAAAGTTGAGGATACTCAGAATCCTCTAGATCAATCAAATATAGAGTCAAAAAAGACATTTGTGAAGACTGAGGCTCCATAAGAAGAAGAAATAGAGAGGTGGTAGAAGAGAAGAAGATTGAGACCAAAGAGACTATCATTGAAGTAAGAGAAATTGTAGGGGTAGTAAAGGAGTTTGTAAAGAAGGACAAGCATGAATTGGATGATCCTAAATTGACTCAAGGGCCTATCAATTTGGCCACAATTCAGAAGTTTAAGTTAGCATCATTTTCTCAGGCCAAGCAAAGAGAAGAGATTCTGAAATCTCATATAGAAGATAGTGAGCTACTTAGTCTTACATCTGGTGTCATGGAGAAGATAATGTTGACATTTGTCAAAGACACATTTGACTCTCCCTCTGGACAATTGAAGATATTAATTAATTACATGTAAGTACTTACTTTGAGTCTTTAGAAAAATCAACATAAGTTAGGGTCCGGAATGAGTTTGATGTTAAAAGATTCAGTAAGTTGAAGGAGATGATTTCTAATGATAGGATTTTGCTAGACATTTGTGTAAAGAGTATTCAAAATGCCTTATCTAAAGGAGGCAGTGTCTACAAATCTTGTTTATCATCTTCTAAATTTTTTTAAGATATTGAGAAGCAGATAAAGGATAATAAGAAGCAATTAACAAGTATTTCTCAGTCCTTTGATCCCTTGACTATTTATGTGGCTAGTCAAGAAGGTCAAGTTATATCTTTACTTGACAAGATTAAGAGATTGATGCATGATAAGGATAATATTATTGCTAGAAAGTGTGAGCTTTGGGGTTTGATTGCTCCTAAGTTAAAAACAATATTCAGTGCCTTAACAGAAGCTCAAGATACCATGGTCACCAGTGATCCCCCAGACCTTTAGATAGTAGAAATGCGAACATTTCTCTTTTATGGACAAATATGAATTTTGGAGGGCCTAAAGAAAGTTTGGGACAATGATCTGGCACTGTTAAAGAATATTTTTGAAGATGTATTTAAGTTTATCTAAGTTAGAGAAGTTTGTTTGTACATATGCGATCTATTTACAAGTTTTTTGTATGGATTTTGGTATGCAGATCCCTGCCTTTTCCATTGATGTCAAAGGGGGAGTGTAGGGAAGTTTAAAATATAATATTCATCTCAGGGGGAGTTTTGAGTCTTTTATTTTTGAAGTGTGTGTACATATATGGTACTGATTTTGACACTTTGTCATTTTCACTAAGTGTTGTCATCAATGCCAAAGGGGGAGATTGTTGACAAAAGACACTGCATAGGTTATCAGGTGTTGTCATTGA
Organism: Cryptomeria japonica; assembly: GCF_030272615.1. Classification (NCBI taxonomy): domain Eukaryota; kingdom Viridiplantae; phylum Streptophyta; class Pinopsida; order Cupressales; family Cupressaceae; genus Cryptomeria; species Cryptomeria japonica. Next base: position 893,000,193 of record NC_081407.1, on the reverse strand, counting down.
TGGCAAACCAAGTTAGTGCATCCATATGCATTTCATTATTTGATCATACCAAAAGTCAGATTGGAGATCTACTCAAGTCTGGCAAGCTAAGAATAGAGCATTTGATATTGTTCAGTATTCGGGTCGGTACTTCTTCTTAGGTTAACATTTTGTGTTGCAGATTTGAGGGAAGCTTGATGGATGTCTGGACTACCCTATTCCATATTTTTGGTCTCCGGTGATGATTGGTGTGTAATAGAAGCTTCCGAGTACCAATTTTTGGTTTGAAAATGTAGAACCAACGACTTGTATGGATAATCATTATGCGGATTAAGGGGAATGGTTCTAGTGATTAGTTTTATGATCCAAGATGTTTGGCTGACATTTGAGTAAATGTGTGAACAATTAGTTTTGGTCCACATAAGCATTGGAGCTTGATTTCCACTAATTGGTCATACACGTTTGAATAATGTTCTAAGTCTTCTTGAGCTGACAAGTAGTTGATCTAATCTCTTGTTGTGGATATATATGACAGATTTTTTTGATCATTTTGGGGAAGGCAAAAGGTGCTAGTGATTGATTGTGTGTAGTCTCATGTGCATAGGATATAGACTTGTGCTCCAGAACATAATAGAGAAATGTAATAGAGTAGTGAGAGATGAAGTGTATGAAATCTCTATATTGTGCTTAATCGGAACTGTATTTTGGCATTTATAGATGTTGTTTTCTAGCTCAAACATTTATGTAATCTTTTGTTAATGATCCTATAGGTAGTGAGCCTCCTTTCGAGTAGTGAGCTTGAATGCATGTGTGTTCCCATTGTAATACTTTTAACAAAGTATACTTATTTTATGGGTTCATCCCCATTGTGGTTTCCATGTACAAAATTGTCATGTAATGATTTTGTGGTTGTTGTTCTTTTGTTATTGTATCCTTCTCTTGATTAAATTTTGTTAAGTGCTTAAAAGAACAAGTTAAATTTTGTTTTATAGAACATTGTTTCACCCCCCTCTCAGTGTTCATTATTTCCAACATAGTTTAGAAAGGAATTTACTCCTCTTTCTAAGTCTTTGCCTAATATAATGACACAATTGATAAATAAAAAATATGTTGAAACATCCTCCCATCAAGACAATTGATACCTCCAAAACTTTGCCACTTTATCATGATCCCAAAGCCTTTTGCCAATTTCAACATCAACTTGGTCATGTTACTGAGAAGTGTTATACATTATTGATAACTGAAAAGTGTAGGATTCAAGGCTTTATTGATAACAATACCATATCCATAGCTGGTATGAATGACAAAGGAAACAAATTCGTAGCTCCTCCTAATCAAAACCTTCAAATATTTACTATTCCTTTTGCTTACCCATTCTACTAATATGATTGAGTCTGAGCCTCTTGCATATTCTCCCAATGGCATTGGCCTTAAGTCTAATAATGTGGTGAACCTTGTTGATAAAACTACACCTCCTTAGGACCTAGATGCATTACCTTTGATCCTAGTGAGACTATTGTTGCACCTGATGGCCCACTATATATCACTACAAATATCAAAGACAAACTCTCACGAGGGGTTCTCATTGATCTGAGCATGTATTGTGAACATGATCACTATAGATTATTTTTATACTTTATAATTACATTGAGTAATATATGATAAATCTGATGTAGTGGCTAAGGTGTATGAAGTTTTATTTTTCCCTACACTTGGTTCTGTTACTCTTCCCATTGAGGTTGGTACTAAGAGCTTATATGTGACTTTTTCTATCATTCCTCCATTGGATCAATTTTGTGTGAAGTTGGGACATCTTTGGCTCTCTTTCCATAGTGATCCATTATACTATTCATATATGTTTAAAATTCCCTCATAATTGGATCTCTTGAAAGGAAGAAAAGAACCCTATTTATATTGATCCTAAACCTTCACAACCCTCATCTAAAACTAAAAGAAACCATTGTGTGAGAGAACACTGAATAATATGTTGTGTTAAGGCTCATGAACTTTATTCTCAACCCATTTCCTCCCTGAAGACACCAAATGTTGACTTAGTCCCATTTGTCTAGGCTTTGCCTAACCCTAGGGAGGAAATTCAACCTAATTTACCAAGATTAAAGACTCTTAAGGAAGATGATGGTTCATGTTATATTTGTATTAAAGATCCTATTTTTATTAAATGATGTTCATGATAACAATGTTGATGATAATAATCCTAACAATGAATATGCTATTGTTGATATTGTCAATTATTTATGTAAACAATTTTCAAAAGCATTGATTTTAGCTCCTAGTAATAGACAAAGTGACTCATCATTAGAGAATGGTCTTATTTTAGAACTTGTAGTAGCTCCATCAACTGTGTTTGAAGTTTGTCCTCTTGCATCTTGTCTACCTTCCCAAAACAATGTTCAGGAAGATTGGGAGGTGGATAATTTGCTTGATTATCTTTATTCATGTCATAGATTCTCTCTCTCTCATCTCTTACTCTTTTGGTTGTGGCATTCTTCTATTTGTATCTCTATTCTTCTATTTGTTGTCCCTTGTGTTATCTACTTGGTGACAATGCAAAGTGTTGAGATCACTTTTGGTCTCTTCCATGTTGACTCAAAAGACACATGTTCCCTTCTTCTAGTGTGCTTGTGGTTCCAATACCTTTGAGGGATGAGGTTAATTCAATGAAAATATATACTTGATATACATTATTTATCATAAGAGCATACTGACCCCAAAGTTAATGGATCCCTTATGTGTTTTATGTTTTGTGACCATTATCCTTTGATTTGTCCTTTCTTAGGGATATATCATTGTGGTAACATGCTTATCTTTGGATGCATCCTACCTTAAAGAAATTGCTCCCAATAAGGTCTATGCAATCAATTTAATGTGTCGGCATACACTCCGCTCAATCTTTCACTTTATGCACACATTATCACATATCTCAATACTCAAGTTACTTTGCAAACTGAGCCTTTTTCTTTGTAATTTGGTATTTTTAATTTTCACGACTCATAGTAAGTGAACCTTACTAGGATAGTAGTCATGATTCCCTCTCTCTTTCCTCTTTTTAATGTCTCTTTAATCTTAATATTAAAGTAGTAAGATCCTAAAGTCTGTTGAGGGCTTAGTGTATCTTGCCTCTTTGATGACTTTATGAAAGCTTTTCAATGCAAACCTTTGTACTTTACAAAAAGTATGCTTAGTCTCATACTCTCACTAAATTGGGGACTAAATGTAGTGTCCTAAATTGTACTCTCTTAAAATTTTGTCCTCATTTGGGCCCTCACCTTGGCATTTGTTCCCTGAGGCTTGATTGGAGCCATAATTTTGCTCACACCATGCACCAAACTCAATATTTTCAACACCTACACTTCCTCCCCCAAAATTTTGTGTCTCTAATTGGCTCGAACTAGAGCATGGTTCCCTAATCATCTGCGACCAAAGCACGAGCACCCTAGTCCTTAGGGACTAGAGCATTGACACCTTGGTCTTTAGGGAGCAGAGCGCCCTCTCTCTGGTCCTCCTAATTAGGGCCCATTTTGGGGCCTCTCAATAGTAACTTAAAATAGGCGAGAAACTCGATCCCATGTCGGCTCATGTTAGAAAATTAATTTTTTTTTCAACCAAGCATGTATAAAAGGAGATTTACCTCATTTTTATAGTCAATTTGGAAAATTCAAGTCCTCAAGCATTCATTCAAATTCAAGTGAACAAGTAATCAATCTTCTTTCAAGCATTGGAGTAGAAGTAAAGTCAAGATTCAAGCATTGGAGATGATATTCATGTTCTATGTTTTATGAATGCTATCTACATGAAACCCTAATTCCTTGTGATTGCAAACAAATCTTCATAAAAAGGTATATCATTAGTGTTTCAAACATTTTCAAACATTTCCCTCAAAAGGAAATCATTTCCATCACAATAATTCATTTACATTTCAATTGTATTTCATGGTTAATTCCAAAACCAAGGTTTGACCTAAGGCAAAACCCTATTCCCAATAAATTTCCCTTCTCTATTGTGCACAGGAATAGATGCGGAGCTACAATTTTCAGAATCTACATTATTCATAGAGACGAATAAGGTTCCTTTTTGGACGGCAAAAAGTTCGGAGGACTAGAGCGATGGGCATTATAGTCCCAATAATTTAGGATTACCTTTTGTGAATGTTTCTGAACACTCACATATTGCTCAGATCCAAGTTTGTGGCTTTGTTTGACAACTGTAGCTCACTTTTTATGCATAACTGCTTCAATTTCAACACATTTACCCTAATTTAAGAATTTTCACAATTCAACTTAAAAAGAGGGAATCAAATTCCAACCAATGAATCTAATCAAAATTCTCAGCCCTATGCTTGTTGGATGGAGGCTAGATCTATTGGATTGACCCCTCTTTAATGTAATGATCCCTAAGAAAAATATTAGTGGTTTTACTACATTTTGGGTAATACCCTAATATTTCTCACCCTTACAATTGTAAAAGTGAAAAATTTAGGTACATTATATTTATGCACTAATAATTTTAATTTTTCTATTTCCTTAGTTTCCATAGGAAGAGATACAATATTATGGATCAATAGGCTTGGGCACATGAGTGTGAAGGGGTTGAATATCTCCATTCAATGAATTTATTGCTAAGTTTGAAGCAAGTTGATTTCTAGATTTTTTTTGAAAACTATGTTTATGTGGAAAATAAAAGATAGTTAGATTTCATAGAGTTGGAAAGTAAAAGAAAATAGAAAATTCAGAGCTTGTGCATTAACATGTATATAGACCAGCTCAAGTAGCATCTCTTGGCAACTTATTATTATATTACTTTTATTGATGATGCAACCAAAAAGTCTTGAGTTTATTCCATTTCCAAAAGATTAAAGTATTTGATATCTTTAAGAAATAGAAAGCTTTGGTTAACAATAAGGTAGGCAATAAGTTAAAGCGTTTAAGATTAGATAGTGGAGGTGAATACTAGAACAATTAGTTACATAGTTACTATTCATGCTATGGTATTTGTAGAGAGAAAATTGTTCTAGGAACACCACAATAAAATGGTGTGTTTGAAAGGATGAATACAACAATCATGGAGTGTGCAAGGAATATTATATTGCATGCACATTTTCTATTACTTGATTTTGGGTAGATGTTGTAGATACTATTGTTTACTTAATAAATAGAGGAGGCATGGATCTGTAAAAAGGTAAGCCACTCATTTCTAATTTTCTTTGATTGTGAAGCATTTGTCTATATTGACATACAAAACAAAACAAAGCTTGAGTCAAAATATAGGAAGTGTACTTTTATTGAATATGGAGTTAATGATTTTTTTATCATTTATGGGATTATGAAAATCATAAAATCATTAGGATTAGACATGTCATATTCAATGAAAAGGTCATGTACAAATATTGGTTTCAGTGAAAGAAAAAAGAAAAAGAAAATACGAAGTATATGGTGCTTGATAATATTCCCAAAAAATGTAGTTCTAAATGTACCATAAAATAAAAAATTTAACAACCAAAACAACAATAGGGACCTCAAACTCATGCCAGAAGATCTACTAAAATAAGTAGACCCCTTGAATGATGGTCTCCTTCATTGTATTATGTCTTGTTGATTGATTTTGGTGAACTAAAAACTTATGAAGAAGAAATATAGGTAGAAAATAGAAAGAAGTGAGCAAGAAATGAAAGATGAGATAGAATATTTGATACAATAGTAGACTTGGGACTTAGTTCAATTATTTGAAGGTAAAAGAGCATTTTCAAACATATGGGTTTATAGACTAAAGGAAGAATATGGAGGTAAGAAAATATGTAAGGCCAAACTTGTGCTAAAAGGTTATGCACAGAATAATGGTATATATTTTGATGAAATTTTTGACTTCAATTATATCTATTCTAAGTCTTGTGGGTAAAAAAGGCTTACATCTTGAAAAACTAGATGTAAAGATAAATTTTCTTCATGGAGATTTGGAGAAAGAGATTTATATGTAACATCCATAGGGATATGAGGTAAAAGGTGATGAGGACTTGTGCAGGTTAAAGAAGATATTGTATGGCCTAAAGTAAGCACCATGACAATGGTATTTGAAATTTGATAGTTTTATGAATGAATAAGGTTACAACATATGTCATTGTGATCACTATGTTTATTTAAAGATATTGGATTATGGTGGTTATATTATCTTGTTATTATATGTCGAGGTCATGCTTGGTGCCAAATATAATATATGACATATAAATAAACTTAAGCATAAATTAGAAAAATAATTTGCTATGAAGGATTTGGGTGTAGAAAAATAAATCCTTGGTCTGAAAAATAACAAGAGATATAAAAAATCAAATGTTAATATTGTTTGCAAGTGATTACATAGACAAGGTGTTGACTTTTTTTCAAATACAAGATGCAAAACTAGTTCGTACACCTTTGCCTAGTCATTCTAAATTAACTAAGGAAGTGTATTCTAAGAAATAAGAGGAGATGGACTACATGTCCAAGGTTCCATGCTCTTCAATAGTCTATAGTTTGATGTATGTCATGGTGTGTACAAGACCAGATATTGCACATATACTGGATGGTGTGAGCAAGTATATGAACAATCCTTGAAAAGAACATTGGAATATAGTAAAGTGAATTCTTATGTGTTTGAAAGGTCCTACTACTTAGGCATTATGTTTTGGAGGATCCAACTCTACTCTATAGTGATATGTTGATTCAAATATAGTAGGAGATATTGATACCCTTGTCTATCCAACGTAGAGGGATAGGTTTTTGGTAGATATGTAGATACAATAACTATATTGGAGGCCATATCACCCAAAGAGGGAGTGAGAAACCCTATTATCAACCCTAAAATTTTACCACCATTCAAGACCACCTCTTCAAACTTCACAAATTATTCTACAAAATTTCAAACAAGCTTCATTTAAGAGATCTAAAAGGAGTTCATCCTCTTCATCTAGCATATCTTCAGTATCATCAACCCCTTCAAAATGGGAGAAATGAGAAGTAGAAAAAGGAGAGGGAAGATCTTCATCATAATCTAACAACAAGACATTATCCTCTTTTGCATAACCCTAAAAACCAAAAGCTAAATATCGACCAATTTGAAGAGAATCTTTTAGTAGTAGACCATCCTCCTCACACCAAGAATAAACACAAGGATACACAGGTTCATCTACATAGGCTTCACCATGAGCCTTTATAGAGGCCATCTTGCAAGAAGACTTTGCAACAAGGAGATACAAAAATATCTCCCACAATAGAAGTTCTGGGTAACTCACATATGGGTCACAACTCTGAATTGTTCCTCCCAAGAAATCAATAATGGTAATGTTGCAACACTTTGCACTCCCCACATTGAAAATAGAGCCCAATAACTCACATGCAACGGACCTAGGGGGTCGTTTCTAGAGGATGAAACCCGAGCCCTAGTATTTGAAGCAAGGCCGCCAAGAATAGGCCACCATAAATAGATCCACCAACACCCTCGTTAAGATTGTCATCCTCTAGTTTGTCCTCTCCTGTAGAGCTTAGGGTTTCAACTCCCCATTTTCCCTTTCACTTCACTTGAGATCGAGTTCATACTAAGCACTTCCTTTTTTCCATTAAATTCACTATATCGAAGTTTTATTCATATTAATGTTACTAAGATCTATTAAAATTTTATCTTCACTGATCATTGCTAAAAATTATACTAAAATATAAATTCAAAATGAGTATTTGTCATTCTCTAGTATATTATTACTAAACTCCAACTCTAGTAGCACCTTTAACTTTAACCTTATAACTAAAAATAACATTAATTATAACTCTAACACTAACACTAATCGTCACACTAACTCTAATTATGATATTAATGTTCTCAAGATCTATAGAAATTAATGAGAATTGATCATTGTTAAAAATTATATTGAAATAAATATTCAAAATGAATGTTTATCATTCTATAATATATTATAAATGTTTTATATGTGTGTGTGTGTGTGTGTGTGTGTGTGTGTGTAAGTAGAGAGATATGAAGGTTTTAATTTTTTTTTATTATTTCATTTAAATAATATAATTTTATTAGATTAAAAAATCAAAGCTACCATGTCTCTCGACTTATTTGACAAATTCTATGAATTCTTTTACTTTTTAGAAGTAGTGGGTTTGTGCTAAACCACTTTTAATTTTTAACTCGAATCCATTAAACATGCTTTCTAGTCATGTAAACGTGCTCACCTAATATGGCAAACAGTTCTATCAGTTGTTCTTTCTTTATTTAACGAAAATTTAAATTGGCAATTAGCAGTGTTAGGACTACATTGCTCTTAGAATGTTATATCAGAATCTCATCGTCAATCTATTTTGTTATATATTTGGATGCTAAGATGTAAAGTTGTTTTCTCTTATACATTCCCTCCTACAAAAGTAAATATGCATGGTTTACTTTCTTGTATTATTTTACAACAGTCCTCTTTAGCTCAAGCCTTGAAATAGAAAATCAAATTCAATGTCGAGCTCAAGACACAGATGTATCAAGTTCAGTCCTAGTTGGGAGCAGCTGCTAAAGTTCACAATCATTCCTTACTCATAGCTACAAAGATCATTATAGAACTCCTTGTGCTTGATTCTCTTGAAGAAAGATGACAACTGCCTTATTGTAAACTGCAAATTGTACTTGTATTGTTCCCCTTGAGGGGTTTGTTAAGCTTTGTAAGGTTTTGTTGCATCTTTAGTCTAATTATTATTTCCTTACAAGATGCCGCACCTCATTGTAATTCTTTTTTTTTTTTTTAAAGTATAAATGCAATTTTACAATAAAAAAACTACTAGCTGTCGTCCTGTCATATCATATCCTCCTCTGTATGCTCCAATTTGTAGGCATATCTCTCAACATTAAATATGAACGTTGAAAATAGATTTTGGCAAGATACGATTGAACTCCTCCAGCCTATCCATCAATTCAACCATGGCAATTTTTAAAATCTCTATCTTACCTTATTCATTGTTTGCTACATATAGGATAGATCTAAAGGAAGTTTTTTAGACAGAAAATTACCTATCTTGATACTGATACAGTGTAGATTCAATGCAAAATTAAATTTGACTTGATGTTTGTTTCTCCCTCTATTTTTACTAGTCATATACGATGTGAAGGAGGTTGTTTATATAAAAAGGTGCATAAGTATGTAGAAAAAATGTAGAAGTCTATTTTTATTAGTCATATACGATGTGAAGGAGGTTGTTTATATAAAAAGGTGCATAAGTATGTAGAAAAAATGTAGAAGTCTATGGAAGTTTTTCATTGTTGTAACAACAATAATATAATAGTTAGAACATGGAAGAAAAGTAGTTTTATGGGTTTTAGCTGAAGGTGACATCACAGTGGTCTCTGTTTTAATCTTTATGTGATGAAGAAAGAGCAACTAATCAATTTCTGATAAATATTTGTAATTTAATATGGTTTGCAGTACTATTTTTGAGTTATATGAATTCAAAGCTTTGTATTATTCAAAACATAAATAAAAATATGATATTTTCAGCTTGCCCTGTTTTGCCTTTGCTCTATTTTTGTGTTTTGTTATGTCTTGTTTTCAACATCTGGTATCAGAGCCAATGGTATATGATTTAGAGGAACCTAGAGAGACAAATCAATCCAAGAGTGTGTTGGTCTGAAGAAAAAGCCTTTGATTGTAGAAATTCATTGGAGTGCAGAAATTGCTAAAGGAAAAGAAGCTATGCTAGAGAAATTGGAGACTCAAAAGTTGCAGCTTAGAGGAGGCCATAGCAGTTAAAAAGACTATCAAAAGGAGAAGACACTGAAAGCCAAGAAGTGTAAGATTTGAAGCCACCGATTGGATAAGAGAAGATTTCCAAAGTTCAAAGAGATCTCAAGCAATTAGATGTGAAGACCACAAGATTGTGGAGTTGTTTGAAGTGTTACCAAGTCAAGCCACAGTGGATGTTGCCTCTTGTTTGGAAGGAGTAGATTGTATTGAAGCTGTAAAAAGTTCCAAGGGATACCATAGTGTTAGAAAAGATTTAGATAGTGAAATTTTGAGATCATTGGAAAATTGATGAGCATAGAAATAGGGGTTTAAGGTCGTAGTTTGAGAGAAATCTTCTAGTCCTTGGAATAATGTTATTAGAAGTTTGCAGAAGTTTTAAAGTTTTTTCAAGAGCTTTGTTGATCATGTTAAAGTTGACAGTAGGAGATCTCTCTGAAGAAAGTTATTAATATTATTAGAGAAGATCATGGGATTTAAACAGCCAAAGGAAAAGAGTTTAAATCAACCGTAGCTGATCAAGAAGATTTTAGAGCCTTAAGAGACTTGAGAGCAAATAGATCCAAAGGGGTGTTACAGTCTGATACAAGTCTAACTGCTGGAAGAAAAGAAGTTTATTGTTGTGGGTGAAGTTGTAGGTGACAAAGAAGCCCATGAAAGAGAACGTGAAAGAGAGTATTGATGGTTGCTAAAAGAGAAAGTCATCTAGAATAGTTGTCATCACAAAAGAAGAGATAGCCACTACTTCAAAAAAAATTTGTTGCATAGAGCTAAGGAAAATGAGATCGTTGTGACACCAAAAATAGACGGTAGTTGAGGAAGAAAGGAGTTGGTAGCTATCAAAGGAGTTGGAAGATTGTTGGAGGATTTAGTCAAAGACCGTAATAAATGGTTTGGAAGAAGGCCGCAACCATGAGAAAATAGTTTAGGGAAGAAAAATCCTGCCAAAGCCAAAGAAGTTTGAAGACATCTGAGAAGAGAGATCATCTGAAGAAGTTCGTGAGGTTAAAGCTGATTGTGAAACCACAGTATCAGGTAAATTTAATTTGTTTCAATGGGTAATGTTGGAAAAAGAGTAAAGAAAGAAAATGATAATTTAGAAGAAGAAGTGATGAATGTTAAAGATTGTAATTATAAATTGATATCAAGTCTGAAGGAGTTTGCAATTTAAGAAAAATATGAATATCTATGTAAAGTTGATGATCTTGAAAAAGAACTAGAGAAAATTAAAAAGAGAAATGAAGAGTTAGAAGAAAGAGTGAAATTGTTTGATGCGATTGAGAAGGAAAATGAAAATTTAGAAGAAAAACTAAAGTTGTTAAAAAAAGAAAATTAGTGTTTGAAATTAAAACAATCTGTTTGTGAAGTTTCATGTTGGACATAAGATTTGTTTTGTTCTTTTGATCAAATAGTTAATTTATGTGAAGTTGTTGTTGGTAAAGAATGCGAGACTAAAGATCAGATTGTGTTAAAAAATATAAAGTTTGCAAATAGTGATATTAATAACAAAGGATGGTTTGGAAAGAACATTGGTTTTCAAATCATGAAGAAAATGGGATATGAAGGAAAAGGACTAGGAAATAATGGGCAAGGAATAAGAGAGCCCATTCAGCTAGTTATGAGGTTCAAGAATGAAGGTCTCGGATATGCTAAGAAAGAGAGAAATAATGTTGTAAGTTTTGATAATTCATGAAAATCAGATCAAAGAATGAAGTGTTCACATTGTCAAAGAGAAGGGCATAAGAAAGAGAGTTGTTGGGATCTTCATCATTGTTCAATTTGTGGGATGAAAAAATCATTTTGAGAAGTCATGTTGGAATAGAGAGAGGAGTGGAGAATTTATGAAAAATAGTATACAGATTGATTATGGATGGATTGATGGATCTAGTTGGAGAAAGGTAACAGATATGTTTAAAAGGTTGTACAAGCTTGAGTGTTTGCATGAAAAAAGGGAAAGTAGTCAAATAAAGTTTGGACATTTGAGACAAATAATTAATGATTGCATGTTATGATTGGCACATTGAAAGATGTCATACTATGTTTTATGTTGCGTGTTGTTTATTTTGAAGTTGGTTCTAATGTAGAATGGACATTTGCAGTAGTAAGTGTCTAGGTTGAGAGAGAATGAAAAACGGTGTAGAAAAGAAGTTTTTGATCATATCTAAAGTTTGTAGAATGATGTAAGAAATGAAAGAAAGAGGAGTTGATAAAAGAGATCAGGAAATTTGAGGAGGATACAAGGTGTCTACTATAAAAATGTAAGTGTAAATTTTTCAATAGATAAAGAAGCAGTATTGTTGAATGTTGCAGCATAATATTTTAAATGTAAGAAATGTTTGAGGCCAGTAGAGCCCACTGAAATTAAGATCCCCGAGCACCAGCAGTGTGACTTTATGGGAGGTGTTGAATAAACAAGTGAATCACACTTGAACCTACGATAGACTGGTTACCAAAAGGGCCAGAGCTCATAATAAGAGCATCCCAATAGTAGTATGGGATTTCCTAGGTTTGATCTCTAGAATTTGAAGACTTTAGATGCCAAAGCATCTTTGGATGAGAAAAATGCAATCAGAATTGGTAGTTGAAATTAAGGGGGCATGTTGGAGATAATCTCAACTACTCGCTGTCTTCTTGCTATATCATATCCTCCTCTGTATCCTCCAGTTTGCAGGTATATCTCTCAACATTAAATATGACCATTGAAAATAGATTTTGGCAAGATACAATTGAACTCCTCTAGCCTGTCCATAATTACAACCACGGCAATTTTAAAAATCTCCAGCTTATCTTATTCACGGTTTGCTGCAGACAGGACCAATCTAAAGGAGGCTGTTTGGACAAAAAAAATTACCTATCTTGATACTGATACAGTGTAGATTAAATGCAAAAGTAAATGTGACTTGATGTTTGTTTCTCTCTCTATTTTTGCTGGTAATATACGATGTGAAGGAGACTGTTTTTATGTAGAAAAATTGTAGAAGTCTCTTGAAGTTTTATATGAATTCAGAGCTTTCTATGATTCAAAACATAAATAAAAATATGATATTTTCAGCTTGCTCTGTTTTGGCTTTGCTCTGGTTTTGTGTTCTGTTTGTCATGTTTTCAACAAAACTCTAATAACAACTTTACTATTCTATATTTTTTCAGAAATTTAATTAATATAAAAAAGCAACTTCAAATTAGAAAAACTTTAATAAAGTTTTATAATACTAAGAATATAAGAAATGAGGATGTAAATACAGTTTCTAGAATGCAGAAATATCTATTATACATTAATGCATAAGAGATAATGAGGCTTTATACATTTTAAGAGCTGAATAAGGGTTTCCCTCAAAAACTTATCATAAGAAGAAAATTTTAAATATCGCCTTCAATTATTGCTATTCATTAATATCTATGAAACGCCTCGTCTTTAAAATTCACGAGGGAGCTAACGTCTTTTGTCCAAGATCTATTTTCTTTGTTCTTACTCATATTTTGTTTCTTCTATTTCACTCTGTGGTTCTCGTCAATGTTTGCTTTATTTATTACAAATCCTTGTTTATAATAGATGGCCCGTTTCAGTGCATTTTGAGAGAGAGTAAAAACATCACTAATATCTCAATGGCAGGCACGGCCATAACCCATCTTCTGTTTCCCTTCATTGTTATCCTTATCCTTCTCTCCACAGCTGCTTCTCGACACTTTAATGAAAAGGTAATATCTTCATCTCCCTCTGTTTGACATGTTACCTCTCAAAAATGTTTTACTGACAGAACTTTTTATTGTCTGCAAAATCAGCTTTACGTAGTCTATATGGGTGATGTTACGTCCCCAGATATAGAAGATTATTCCCAAACAGCAGCAACTGAGTCCCACCTTTCATTGCTTCACTCTCTACTTGGAAGGTTTTTACATAATTCCTCCTCCTTGTATGTCCACTCTATTCTTATATGGAAGAACTATTTTTCTAATTTATTTTTTTTCAATATGCTTGTTAAGCCATGAGGCAGCAGAGGAATCTTTGGTTCAGGGTTATTGGAAGAGCTTTAATGGATTCGCAGCTTGGCTTTCTTCATCTCATGTCCAACATCTCTCAAGTAAGATTGCCCCAGAAATGGCTAGTTACCAGAGATTTTTATTTGTCATTTATATTCAAATAATGAGTTGAAAGTCTTGTTTGTGAATTATAGACACAGATGGTGTTGTCTCTGTGTTTGAAAGCAAGAATGCTCAACTCTTGACAAGTAGATCATGGGATTTTGTGGGACTCCCTCTGTCTCAGCAAACCAATGATTTGGAGTATCAAAGTGACGTAATTGTAGGCATGCTAGATACGGGTATAAATAAAAAGAATAGAAGCTTCATTGGTGTAAGCAAAATGGTTTCACATATATACCATATTAATTCTGCAACAATGTGTCCTTGATTTGAGTGTAGGGGTATGGCCAGAATCAGAAAGTTTCAATGACGCTGGATTTGGTCCCATTCCCTCAAAATGGAGGGGAGCGTGCCAAACGATACCGGACTTCAAATCCTGCAATAAGTACTACAGCATTCATTCGTTCCTCTTTCCAAACTAAATCCTCTTTATGTTCAGAAATACAGTATAGACAACAATTATTTTTAGATTTTACCGTACAGACAAATGTGTTTACTTGTTTACCAGGAAAATAATAGGTGCAAAGTTTTATTATAAAGGCTTGGGATCTCAACCAGCTGCTGGTGAGTTCACATCTCCAAGAGATTCAAATGGCGATGGAACACACACCTCCTCCACAGTTGCTGGAAGCATTGTCAGAAATGGCAGCCTCTTTGGACTAGCTCAAGGAGACGTACGTGGAGGAGTACCTGGTGCAAGGATTGCTATATACAAGGTTTGTTGGTTAGATTCTTGCAGCGATGTAGATATCCTTGCTACATTTGATGATGCAATCCATGATGGTGTGGATGTCATTTCTGTTTCAATTGGACACGCTGGATCCTTCTTTTTCCCACTTGAGTACTTTTAAGATAGCATTGCAATAGGAGCATTCCATTCAATGAAGAGAGGAATCTTAACATCAAATGCTGCTTATAACGATGGCTTTGAGGGATCTGTTTGCAACTATTCCCCCTGGTCTCTGACAGTGGCTGGAAGCACCATTGATCGCCAATTCAAAGCACAACTTACTTTGGGAAATCAAACGTCCTTCGAGGTAAATCAAATATCATTGTGTTTTACTGATATCAAGTGATCAAAGTTCTAATGTGTTGAGTTTAATGGTGAGATAGGGGCCTGTTATAAACACATTCACAATGGAGCAGCCTTGGTATCCCTTAGTATATGGAGGAGACGTTGCTCATGTTTCTGGCGGGTTTTCTTCAGAGGACTCCAGGTGAAATGCATAACAACATCACATGAAATTTAATTAGAAACAATTCCTTTTGTTGAACTCAAGGCTCTCCATTTGTATGATTGTGAAATTGGTCAGTGGTTGCGGGTTATATTCCCTGGATCGCAGCAAAGTTGAAGGAAAAATAGTACTTTGCTACTTGGCAATCCCAACCGATCTGCCAGATGGTGGAATGTATGATTCTATTATCACTTGTCAATTATTTTATATAAGATGAAATAAAATATATCTTCATTCTATTTTTTATGTAGAAAAAATCACCTAATAATATATAATTGATTTTCCTGATTTAAACCTCAGACCAACAATTGCCCTAAAGAAACAAGAATGTTTAAATTAATAGAACCTTCAACTTGTTTATATTTCCCAAGATTAACAATCTTAATACAATTCTTAACGCAGGTCTTTAAGAATTATAAATCACTCGTTTTTATTAGTATTGCTGCGGGAGGAGATGAATGGAATATTACAGCTATTTTGGTGTGTAAGATTCTACCCTAATAGTTTTTTTTTAAAAATTTCTGTCTGATTGGATGCCATAATATTTCTTTGATGCTTATGCAGGTGGTATGACACAAGTTCAACCAGAGAGCTTGTCACGCATTCTCGAGGATGTGGTTTGTAATTGAGATTACTTTTGCAGGTACTAGCAATGCATGGCGTAGGAACTTTGATGATGGCATTTTGTAGTTGAAACCGTGGTCAAAAAGTTTTCAGAATAGACATTGAGTGCCCTGAGCAAAATTGATAAAGGAAGCATTGGTTTCTATCAGACAAAGGACAGTACATGCTGTTGGACATGAGTATGATTTAACCATAGAAAATAATTTCCTTCCTTGCCTAATTTGACTAAAATTAGCATGCAATGCATCCCCTCGTTTTCCAGTCCCTGCCCAACATCCCTCAATGAATTTACCGTACCTTCATAAATTTAGTTCAACGAACTCTCATAAATGGGCATGGTCACTCCCTCCCTCATTGGCAGAGCTAAAATCAATCCTTTCAAATTTCGTTTCATCCAACTGCCATAAAGAATCTAGAAAGATATTTCGTATTCTCTGTCTGCGTAAAACCCAGATATCAATGAATGAAGAAACTTAAATCGGTTGCTACAGAATGACTTTCCTTCACTATTCATTAATGTCTCTATTCAATTGACCGACTCAACTCCCCACTTTTATTTAGAGGAAGTACTTGCAGGCAATCCACGCAGGCAGGCTAAGTATTTCTTCAGGTTTTTATTTAAA
Organism: Cryptomeria japonica; assembly: GCF_030272615.1. NCBI lineage: Eukaryota > Viridiplantae > Streptophyta > Pinopsida > Cupressales > Cupressaceae > Cryptomeria > Cryptomeria japonica. Next base: position 892,983,823 of record NC_081407.1, on the reverse strand, counting down.
ACAGAAATAACATGTAAATAAGTGATTAAATTTCTATTTTTTTTTATTGCTCATTGCAATGCAAATGCTTCTACTATATTTTTTTTTGATAAAAGTGGATGAGACCATTAAAATTATATTGATTATATATATTTTTACATGTGTCTGGTTCAAAGAGCACTGAAGGGAAAGAACCAGTAAGAAAACCCTTCAGTATTGCTCAAGAAAACATAAGCCTATCTACCCATTACACAAAGCCCATAGGCATACCAAAACCCCCCAGATACATTGCAATGCATTGCCATCCGCATTAGATATAAAGGAAGCTATAAGAATCAGTCTAACGGGAGCATATGAAGATGGAGTCAAGAATGTCCACAAAAAATCAGAGCCATCACCCCAAAATCCAGCCTATCTAAACACCACAAGAATCCAAAGCTCTGAAGAAAACAAATTCAGAGCCATGAGAGAACCAAGAATAAGAGATCCTGCCATCACAAATGTGGTGAGAAAACATAGACAGAGCCAAATAAAAAGCAGGGAAGGATATTGAGGACCCTCAGGGAGGAGGATGAGACCGAACCAAAGAATAATCCAAAGTAGCAACCAAAGGAATAATATCAAAATAAGAAATCCTCTGCAATACCACATTAATTGCTCTTTCCAATTCATCAGAAAAAGCCACCATCTGCCGAATTTGGCAAGAATTCTCCATAGAAAATAGAACATGATGTTAGAGTGAAAAGCAAGACAAAGATCGAATGAAAGCCATAAGTGCCCACCAACAATCAATATAACCGAGAATGGGATCACCATGTCGTAATTATCACATCATGAAAGAAACTTGCTAATATGAGGATGATCACACAATGATAAAGCCAACGAATAGCATAATATCCCCAATCATTAGAACAACTACCTGAATCATCGATAGATCATGATACCAAATGAAGCGAAGAGGAAAAAACAAGTGCTTAAGGTACGAAAGCCTAATGGGAAGGCAACCAGCAACCAGTCGCAACGAAAAATGATTATCAAAAACAAAGGATCAAATAGATATTATGCAAGTACCCCCGCCATACAAGTACTGATTAATATGTAATGGTTGCCATAAGCCAAAGAGATCCCAAACTTACAAAACAAATTCAAAACAACCCGCCAACCAAGATATCCAAACCAAACCAAAAGATACCCCTCCAAACCAAAGAAAAATCCACCATCCAAACCAAAGATACCCCTCCTACCTCCGGACTTTGTGCGAAGAAACTACCAAATATGACTACAATAGGCATGTTGCCATAAGGCAGGACAACACCCCCCCCTATAGCCATATAGGGAAGTAACCATCACATAAAGCAAGGAGACATGAGAAGGTACAAATACATTAGGCATCTCTGACCAGTAGAAGAAACCCAACCAATTTTCTACTCCATGAATGAAATCTAACATAAGATATCAATAGCACAAAATTGTCATGAAGGCCAACATCTTTACTACATATACTAACAAAACATAGATAGTGAAGTAGGATTTAAAGAAGGAGGACCACCTATAAAAAAAGCATCTTCATGCAAGATGCAGGAATGTCCGAGGGAGAGACCTCCAGGAAATCGACACCCTCCACAACAACCTTATTTGCTAAAAAATCCGCAATGATGTTGATCTCCCTAAAACAATGCGAAATAGAAAAAGTGGAAAAGCATTTTAACTTCTGAAGAATGTGATCTAAGAAATATTGAAGATGCCAAGATAGACATTTCTTGGCTACAACCACTTGAAACACAACCATGGAATCGCCTTCAATAACAATGTCTTTAATGTTTAATGAAAGAGCGATATCAAGCCCAGAGGATAAAGTCTGAAACTTAGCCATTTTGTTGGTACCATGTCCAATTTGTTTACCCACAGCTTTGATCAGTATATTCGTTTAGGTAAGGAGAATTCAATTTAGGCAAGGAGAATTCAATTTACTTAAATGATCAGTAATGAATCCTATGTAATTTCTAGCAGTTGTGGGAGTTTAGAGGCGTTGGGCAGTAGTCATTTGGTCCTTTGATGGTTGGCTTCACTTATTCTTACGCCCAGCTCCAGTTTGGTATATTCTTTCCGTTCCTTTGGACTCAGATAGACACAGAGAATTTCCATTCATTGTATATGATTCTTTAGATGCACACAAACTTTTTTTTTTTGTCAAACCTCTGGTTATAGGCTAAACTATATGAAGTTTTTGTCAATATTTAGATGAATGTTTATTTATACATATTTGCTTCGAATCTCCCTTCTGTATATTTTTGAACATTTTCAATCTTAACTGAATGATTATGGTAACTGTAGCGTAGTTCTGTCTCTATCGATTTCAAGAATTATTATATATATTATACATCTTATATTACTTGCATATGAATTTCTATATGGAGGAAGAGGCAAAACATGTAACTTATAAAAAAACATACGTTTGAATTCAATTATCTATTTTTCATATATTTTAGTTTACATGTTAAAATATCTCTGGATATATAGATGTGAATATAATACTTTTATAATATGGTTTTTTTTTTGGTTAACTGAACTATCATACTCAGCGGATATAATTCTTATGTCCAACCTATCCATTTATAAATAACAATCAAATTAGATTTCTTTTCCTCAAGAAAGTTCTTATGTAAATAAATAAAACTGTATCTCTAACAACTAGGCAGCGGATAGGTTAATCTTACTTTGACGATTGCCTCATATTTTAACAAAGATTCACATTTATTTACTCCATTGCACCACAAGTATTTTCTCACACTGATCAAACTCATTTTTTAAAAATTATGGTAATGATTCACTCTTACCCATAATGTAGAATCTAACATAGCTTGCTATTCAAATACATAATGTAGCTTCCAACAGTCATAATAAAACTGTAAGTTATTGTTTCCGGACAGTATGGGTACTCCAAAGTAAGAATAAAATCATTAGCACTTTATCTTAGTAACAAATATTAAAACTTACATAACTTACTCTTCAGAAAACAAGGCTTTCTTTTTTTTATTAAATAATTTTACTCTAATCCAAAGAAAAACAAGGTTTGTGATATATCTATCTAAACCTATTATTTCCAAGGTACTCATATTAACCTTCAAAGTGATACACTGAAGGAGAAGAAGAAAGAAAAAAAAGAACTTATTCTTCTATTAATTAATAAATCTTTCATACAATTCACCATAAAGAATCTCTTCATTTGCCCATAAAGAAAAAAGCCACATATTCATCATTAAATGTACTGCACTGGGAAAGAACTAACAAATGCTCTCTTTCTTTACACAATGATTTTCCTTTAACTAAACACTTTGAAAGATCTCATGATTTTACATGACATTGGGAAAATACAAAAACAAGGCTTGCTCTCCTCCCAACCATAATGGCGTCATGGAGCCTTCGATACTCTAGCCATACCCCCAAGCAAGAAGATTGATTTGGACCCAAGATAATGGGGTCTCACACACTCCAGAAATTTACTCTCATCGACTAAAACCCTTACATAACTCTAATAATTTTCTTCACATACAGACTTTATACTAGACTTTGCAACTACATCTCAAACTTGTAACAAATGAAATAGAGGGAATGGAGAACTTATCTCTCTAAACCTATGCATTTTGTCCTCCATCTCTCCAAGGATGGTTTCCTTCCTTCCCTCCAATCTATCTTCCTTCTCAAAATCCTGCAAGAGTTCTCCAAAGAGAAGTGGGTAACAACCCATTCTCCTTTCACAAACTCAATATAAAAGAGATCAACTTGGGATACTTGGATGGGAAGGTGACACATGTCACACTCCCATCCTTTCCTCCATTAGGTCTTTTCTTCATTTAAGAGGGGACAAATATTGGGACACCCCACTCCCCAAAGTCTTCTCTCATAAATGAGGTATGGGGGGTGGGATTGGTACCCTCAAGTCATCTATCCTTCAAATTCGTCACTCATCTTAATGAAGACTTTTGGAAGGTAAAATAAAGTCATAGGGCCTTTATTGCATGAATAATAGGCCCCCACCTCAAGGGTATAGACCTTAGGGGTCTATTTTTGTCATTTAAACATAGAAATTGACTCAAAAACTCACATGAATGACCCACAATGACAAACCTCACAAACACATCCATATAGAAAACAATGTATCATTTTCCTCTAGGTTTAAAGATGGTTGAACTCAGAATTCTCATAAAGGAAATATATTTGCAATAAGTGTTACTTTCTTCTCCCATAGTCCTCGTTGCCTTCCTGCACATAACCAACATATTCATGAGCATAGTTAGATCACAATAATAATTCATATTATTATTTTTTTTCATTTTTCATCAAGTTTACTAGGTTTAATACCAACATATTTCCATAAAATCATCTCATTTACAACCTCACGATGTATCTAACCCTCTATGAAAGAAAATCATCTAACAATTTAGGGTTGTATTATCTATGTGTGAGGTGGGGTGTTACATCCCCCTCCTCTTGTCTTTGACTTCCTCTTGGAAGTCATTACAATATAGGAGTATATCTCTTACTTTAAGACCACACATAAATACGTTGACATTCCAATCACTAATCATGTTTGATGAGTATCTTAAATTTTTTATCCATACATACATATAAGAGTCATTCCTTTCATTGTTTATTCATTAGTAAATCTATTTAATAAAACTTGTACCATAAGACAAGTATCCCTTATATTCATACTATGCATAGTGTTTGGATAATCTATACAAATTTGCAATTAATAAGGAAACCATCTATCTTACACAATTAAGTATCAAACCACCTTACAGCTTTTGCTTATGCATTATCCTTTCATTGTATTATAAACATCACTCGTGATGTTAGTGTCCTTAGAAGGCATCATATTTATCATATCAAATCATATCTCAAGGAAATACCAACCATCCATCTTATTACCGTTTTTACCTCATGGTACACAATTAATCCACTCCACATTTACTTATAATCACAATAAACATCACAATAGCCATATAATTCTTACAACACAGTGGGGCTTATGAGAATGAATAACCATTGGTACCATAATCGTAAAGAAATATGGTCTCAAGGCCCTTCTCTAAGGACCTCTCCATCCATTTCCTAGTATCTTCCTTTTGTTTGTGTAAGGGAGTTAGCCTCCAAAAGAAAGATACCTCATAGAAATTTTATAGGGGGAAATGGATTATCGACCATCCCATACCGGTCCCATTAACCATCCATATCTACATAAAGAAATTCCCCAGCGCATCTACTCCCCTATACAACCTACTAGAGACCCCCTTGGAGTAGAGCAGTTTACAAATGTTACATCACAACACTTGTGCCAACAATTTATAATTCACATAGAAAGCCTCAATGACAATTGCAAAATTATAAACCAAAGTTTCAACAAGAGCCATCAAAAGTAGTTTTAAAAAGTATACATAAGAAAGTAAAGTAAAATGTAAATATCAATTGGAGCTCCATTACAACATTCCAATTTCAAAAAAATAAAAATAAAAATAAAAATAGTTAATTAAGTCCTTGAGGCAAATAGACTAAGGAAAACTTCCAATGGATAAGTAGCCCAAAAGAAACAAATATTATTGTTGGCACAATATTAAGAAATGAATCATGAATAATAAGTCATCAATAACTTTCAAACTTGTAAAAATTTGAACATTACATTCACTACATAGCTTTTATTAAGCCACTCAAAGGGAAGAGGGGTATGGTGGTCTGTAACCACATTTAATAATAGCATGCTGAATAAAGGTGGTCTCAAACCACATATATACCAAGTATACCATATCATGATGAACATTATCCATATAACTAAAGTATCCAATATTCATACCATGGTTCAAATTAGAAATTCATCCTCAACCCATGTTGTCTACATATTAAGGGAAAGGTTTGCACTAGGAACCAACAAATGTGGTTCTTCATATGGGGGAGTCTATAGGGACTAACGTCCTTTGGAGTCTCACACCCAAGAGATGTCATAAGACTCCAATGGAGGACCTCTATCACTCAAGCACTGCCAACACAATATTAAATGGTGTGCATCCCATATGGTATAAAAGTACTTTACCATGGTGCACTACCAACGTAACATAGAAATAACATCATACATGTTTGCTAACATCTATTCATAAACATAAATATTTCACTATCACATCAATACCACATTCATAACTTTTATTTACATATACATGACTTTCACAAAGGGCACTCTTAGGTGGATCGCCTATGATGTCTACCTTGCCCTTACCCAAGTTAGATGAATAATATCACCCTCTTGATATCACAATACATTTACTGGTTTGTTCACATGTGACTACACATACAAATATCTATATATATTATTGTTGTATATTTCTCAACACTTTCCATTTGTACAAATCCATTCACCACATTCCACATAGACCTATCACACCAAAATTTCATTCCTTTTTACATAATTTAATCAACATTGGTTACATATTGATAATACTTTCAATATCTACTCCTCGTTGATGCTAATCCATTGTGAAAAAGTATACAAAAAAATAAAATTGTTTAACTATCATCTTTGAAATCAAAATTTGGCACATGAAATATTCCAAACTTTTAAATCTACCATGGTTCAATTTATTTCATTTGTTTATTTTATCACCAATGGCATCAAGAAAAATAAGACATGTAAGATGGAAGGTTATTTTCTATGCAAGTGTTTGGTTTTCATCTATCTTTTACTTATTTCACTAGGTTTCCAAGCATCTAACTATACCTCCATATGATCCTATGCATCTACAATTTCATTGTGTAAGTCTATATTTCAAGGTATGTTATCACATGTTTCTAATAGAATTATCTATTATTATACATTGTAATAAATTAAATAATATGAAGATCTCAAAATAATTTATCATATGTTGCTTTTCATGATCCCTTTAGTCCTTAAGTTCATATAGAAACTCTAACATTCAATATTTAAACATTAGTTCTTCTAATTCACCAAGCATCTATTCATTGTAAATACTCAATATCATGAGCTGCAACAACACTCAAAAAGGTAAAATATTTGAACATAGATCTAAACTCAAATTATAGTTATATGCAATTTTTTCTTGTCCCTCAAATGAGATAGGAGAATAATCAAGTACATTAGTAATGTTATTATCCTTGAAATCAGATAATAGAACTTATTTCTATCATAATTTCCTTCATTAATATTCTTAATTAATCAACAAAAATATGCAAGTTTAATTTTAAAAGGTGCATAATTATAAGGTAGCTTAATTTTTATTCTATTTTAATATCATTATTATTACTACAATGGTCCTCTAGTTCACAATGCATATCTAATGGTGCTTATGCCTTCAAGTGTCTCTGTTTAAATAACTGAGATCACTTTACCTTTAGCTTTATATTCTTATGCTTTATTATTTTATATAATGGAAGCAAACAAACCTTATAAGGTAATAGTGGTCCTAGATAAGGTCCTATCCAACCATTCATGGTTTGGTCTTCACAATATCCTTACACAAAGTTTCCTTGTTAAAATGGCCTATTAGGCACAACTGTATTATCTAATTTTAACGAATGCTCCTGGTTTACTTCTTTTTTCTAACACCCTTACTTTGATTTGAATCTCAACCATCCAGATTATATGATTTATTGTTTATTTATAATATAATGAAAAATAATTTCTAAATTTTTGTTAGGGTGCTCCTCAAATTCTCTAGTTATTTATTTACTTATATGGAATACATTGATTTCCTTATATTTCCCTCATCTTATCAAAATGGACCATGATTGAACTCACTATATTGTATTCTTGGTGTAAAAAAAAAAAGGGATTTCAGACTTCAATGAAATTCACTATGTACATAATTTGTCTATCAATCTCAAGGTGACATCAATTATTGTCTCACAAAAGATAAGAACTTAATCTTTAATATTCAGTATGCAGACCTTGATTTTCAAGTAGAAGGGGAGTCTTTGGGTAAGCAATTTTTAAGGTGCACTAAGTAATAGTTTTAAGAGTGTCTCTAATCCAACATAAATATGCGATTAAGTCCTTCAAATTCGGTCAAGTAGCCCATACTTAAAGATGCAGTTTTAATCTAAAGTAAATTTAATCAGCATTAGATGAAATGTTCAAATTACACACAAAACAAATGTCAAGAAGGTTATAATGTTTCCCTATTATTGCTTCTTCCATTAATCATAACAAGGGTTTAGCAATATACTCCTTATCAATTATGACCCTGTTTGCTATTCACCGTTGGGAGTCATATAATTTGTTTATATTCAAGATTTTTGAATAAGAGTTACGGTGTTCAATACTACCATCTGTTTTTTATTGGTACTAATATTGTATAGCCAAACATGTAATTTCCCAAACAAAAATCATAACTTAAGAAGTAGCATTAAAAAAAAAAATGTACTCAATAAGCCAATAGGATGGATTTTATTTAATATCAATTGTCATAATAATTCATCATTCTTTTGTCCTATCATGTTTCTAAAGAACGACCACATTTTAAAACTTAAATATATACCTTTTTTAGAGTTTAATCTAGATTTAAATGGCATAACTAGGAGATTATCACAATCTCTTATTAACTAGACTAATTCTTTCTCTATGTAACCTACCCATATTTTTCTTGTTTGGTTGGCGTTTTTCTATAACGTTTTGATTATATATCTACTTGAAACATCTCTAAAGGTATTTAACTTGTTTAATTGTCTTGGACTTGGCACTTCTGTTTTTGTAGTTCTGTTTTAGCGTTGACTTTTATGCTGGACTTCTGAATGTCTATTTACCACCCTTTCTTTAATACTATTTTTTTAATATTTTACTATTTATCTTTTATTAAAATAAAGTAAGAAATATTCATTATAAAAATCATGAATGGCATTGGCTAATCGGAATCTGCACGCCTGTGTAGCCTAAAGCGCAGATGCATTGGAGACTCATTGAATGGTATCTATCATAAAAGCTTTTCTGTTCTTTCACAAAGAAATTAAGAAAGTTCCAATATTTTAGAACTTTTCAGCTGCAAAATTGTGATTGCCATATTTTTATAGGGATTTTTAGGTTTACAAAGACTTTAAAGGATTGAATAGGGGTAAATGATAATCTAAATACTTTTTTTGTTTTTTACATTTTTTTAAATCTCAACCAACCAAATTTTTTTGAATTACTAAGCCGCCATTATAATATTAGGATGATCCTAAATATCTTTACTAACATTAGAGTGTTTCTTCTAGTGTCTGGCAGTACTCACCCAGTTATTAAGAATCACAAAGAAGATTACATAAAATTTTGAGCCCTGATTCAAAATGAGTAAAAATTAAAAAAATCTTGACATTTAGAAAGATTATATCTTTGGTACAATAGAAGAAGCTGAAATCGGAAGCCTTTCTTTTATATTAGTTCAATAACCCTATTTTCGCCCATGCACCAATAACCCTATTTTCGCCCATAATGAGTGAGAAATTGCAGAGCCGTATGTTGGTTGTAGTTATTTTGGTTTCAAAACGGTACTGGCTTACATCAAAAAAATTCATGTTGTATGACACTGGGAGCAGTCGCAACTATTCTGTTGAGCTCTACAGTCATTCTATTTAATTATTAGAGTTAAATTACCCTAATTAAATAATTAAAAACTATTTAATTATTGAACATTACAAGAATAATGCTTAGGATGGTAGATCAAAACACATTAGCCATTTTTAGATGTATACAAGAGGAAGAACTATAGTATCCAATAGAGGGGTAACTAGTACAATAGATTCTAAACCAATCGCTTCATCAATAAGTCCAAATGTGATAATTAACATGGGCATCGTATAACAAATTCCCCTATATTGAGCTAGAGAATATATCCTAATAGATTGCATAAATATCCCACTATTAAAGTTAGAATTGAAGAAATTTAGTTTTCCATGGTATCATAGATTTGCAATGATGGAATGATGGAACATGACCACTCTTATCTATCATTTTTTATTTTTGAATCTCTTATAACCCATCCGTCAATGCAATGAACTTATTTCAAAATTTGACCTAAAAAGAAACAAACTTACCTAATATTATTATCAACTCCCTCTCCCTTGTGCTTCCAATTCACACTTCATTTCCTTCTTGTTTTGATAAAAAACCTTTTTTCTCCACTTGAAAAAAAAACAACAATGAAAAGATAAAATTTATGCTTCCAAAAATAAAACACACCCTTATGTGCCTAAACTCTACTACACATAATAAATCATCTTAAATTTGGAAAATGAACCCTTTCAACTTTCGCCATATGCTTTGCACCATAACCACCTACTTTAATGTATATATACAAAAAAAAATTAACAATTCTCAAATTAGATCCCAATATCTATAAAATTTAATTACCATTGCTCTTACCTAAACATCCATGTATGCATGAACAAATATCGTTGCTACACATTTCATGGTCTGGGAGATTGAACAAGGGATAGGTTTTCAAACATTCTCTATACCTTTTGATCTAACATTTTGCACTATATATGGACTTATAATTCTTCTCCTTTGCTTCTTTAGTTCTCCTTTCCATGCAAAGTGCAATAATGGATTAGAAACACTTCTACATAGTAATGTTTAGGATGGACACCTCCACATAATCTTTATCACCCTACCTTGTCGAATATATAGATTTTTTAAATTGTTCGCAATAAATTGTAATGGTGGATTAGTCTAAGGAGACATACACAACAACATATGCTCCATGCCCTCTAAAATAGTGGTGAATGCTCTTCTATACTCATTCCATTTAAACCCTTGCTACTAAAAAAGGAATCCCTTATTTACTATGGCCTTCTTCTTCATAGCATAAGATCACAAAATAATTTAAAGCACTAGAAACTACCACTCAAACCCTTCTTTATAAAATATCACATTGCACTTAAATCCCTTAGTAGAGATGACTTTTCTCTCACTCACTTGCACTTCCTAAACTCCATTCCATGCACATAACAATATACTATCTCATTTGGATTCAATGGTGGCATAAGGATGACTCTTATACCATATGAAAGTGAAAATACCTCTTCATTATTCCTCGAATCGTAGCAAATAGGTTTATATAGAGGAGAAAATGTAGATAAAAGTAAATTCAATATCATAACTGAATAATTATCTCTAACTGAACAAGTGTATGCACTAAACAATGTAATGTAACATAATCTATGCTAACAACACTAAAGTTTATTTAACTCTAAGAATGAAGAGAGTACTCAACCAGTCAATGAGACTATGAGAGGTTGGAGGTGAATACTCATCATCACTCATAGCATCAAAAGTGTAGGAAGAAAATTCATAATCTTTAATAATCTACTTAGGTGGATCTAAATATTTAGGAGTACTTTAGCTAAGCATAAGTGATTCCAATGTGAATGTTGAAGGATAATATGTGTTAAGAGTGGAACTTGAAGAACCCTCATAAAAGTGAGCAATCCTTTCAATGAATAACTCATGTTTGGTAGGTTGGAGGAGTTGACACCCTCTTACCATAGGGATGACCTATATATCTATAAGGTGTACTTTGTGGCTCTATGCCCATGTGTTTATTTATATGAACATGGGCCCATACAAGAGAACCATAAAATATTGAAGTGCTTAACTGCTGGTTTTTTAAAACACTAAGTTTCGAAAAGAGTGAATCCCTTCAAGGATAAATGAGGAATATAGTTATAGATATAACAGGCAGTTAATAATTAATTTTATTAGTTATTTGGTGTATATTGATTTATCCTACTTTTAGGAGGTTGGAATCAAAAGTTTATTGTTGATTTAAAAAACTAATTTAACAACATTCTATGAAGACTTGAGAGTCAAGTTTTGTGTTTTCTTTTAAAAAGAGAATAAAGCAGTTTTTTTATCTATGTTTTCTTGGAGGTTAAGTTAAAGAAGGAATTGTTTTCCTTGGATATTTATGCACAAGAAAGAAGGTATTTTTATTGAGATCAAGTTGAAGCCATTAATGAAGTCTTTTTTCAGCTTTATTGCATTGTTGAAGATGGAGATTGCTATCTTTGGTGCCTAGCTTGTAAGGCTTGATGTATATGCTTTGTAATTCATTTATTATATGAGAGGATTCTGATTTAAAAGCTATAATTATGCTGCTGAAATTATTTGAAGTTTTGGGAGACTTCTCAAGTGCATTAGCTCTGATAAATTGTATTGTATTTACTAAATAATACAATTGAGTTGTGGGTGTTTTGGAGTGCGTTTTTTTCTAAAGAATTTTCCCATATAAATTATTATGTTATGATTTTTTATTTTAATTGTACACATAATTGCTTTTGTAATTGAAGAAAAGTTTGGAGGAATTTTGCAACACTCTCCTATGTTAGATAGGCATAACAAGGTGTTTTATGGGGACAAAGTGATCTATTATTATTTATGCATTTTACATTGTACAATTGATGTACTTTCTGATAGCATATCATTGTGCTCAACTGATATTAAGAGAGGAACCCTAACATCAAATGGTGTTTGTTACTATTCATTGAGGAATCTGTTTGCAACTATCCCCCTGGTCTCTGACAGTGGCTGCAAGCACCATCGATCGTCAATTCATGTCACAACTTACTTTGGGAAATCAAACTTCCTTAGAGGTAAATCATATATCATTTATGCATTTTACCATGAACAAGAAATCTGTATCATTCATTGGATTGCATATTATTATGTCACCTGCCCCTCAAGAGACATACACTCCACCATCTGGCAGATCGATTGGGTTTGCTAAGGAGCAAAGAACTATGTTTGCTTCAACTATAATGCGATCTAGGGAATATAACTCGCAACCACTGACCAAATTCACAGTCATCCAAATGGAGAGCCTTGAGGTCAACAAAATTAACAAATCTTATTTAAGGAATTGCTTCTTAATCGATTTCATGTGATGCTGTTATGCATTTCATCTGAATTCCCGTGAAGAAATTTCGCCAAAAATATTAGCAGCGTCTCCTCCATATACTACAGGATACCAAGGCTGAGCACTCCATTGTGAATGTGTTTATGCATACCCATATCTCACCATTAAAATAAACACATTAGAAATTTGATCACTTAATATTATTCGAACACAATGATATGTAATTTACCTCAAAGGACATTTGATTTCCCAAAGTAAGTTGTGATTTGAATTGACGATCGATGGTGCTTGTAGCCACTGTCAGAGACCAGGAGGAATAGTTGCAAACAGATTCCTGAGTGAAATCTTACAAGCACCATTTGATGTCAAGGTTCCTCTCTTCATTGCATGGAATGCTCCTATTGCAATGCCATCTTCAAAGTACTCAGGTGGGGAAAAGAAGCCTTTATTTGAAAAACCAATTTAAACAGAAATGACATCCACACCATGATGGATTGCATCATCAAATGCGGTAATGATATCTACATCGCTGCAAGAACATGACCAACAAACCTTGTATATAACAATCCTTGCACCAGGAGGTGTTTGTTCCATGGCCATTTGAATCTCTTGGAGAAATGAACTCACCATCAATTGGTTGAGATCCCAATCTTTTATAATAAAACTTTGCACCTATTATTTTCCTGCTAAACTACCAAACGCATTTGTCAGTACGGAAATCTCAAAATAATTGTTGTCTATATAGTATTTCTGAATAGGAAGAGGATTAAGATTGGAAAGTAGAGCGAATGAATCTTCTAGTACTTATTGCAGGCTTTAAAGTGGGCAGTTGTCTAGCATTCTCCCCTCCAGTTTGAGGGAATGGGATCCAATCCAACGTCATCAAAACTTTCTGATTCTGGCCATACCCCTACACTCAAATCAAGGACATTTTTTCAGAATTAATATGGTAAATATGCGAGACCATTTACTTACACCAATGAAGCTTCTATTATTTTTATTTATATCTGTATCTAGAATTCCAACAATTACGTCACTTTGATACTACAAATCATTGGTGTGCTGAGACAGAGGGAGTCCCACAAAATCCAATGACCTACTTGTTAAGAGTTGAGCATTTTTGCTTTTAAACACTGAAACTACACCATCTAAGTCTACAATTCACAAACAAGACTTTCAACACATTATTTGAAAATAAATGATAAATAAAAATTTCTGGTAACTACCCATTTTTAGGGCAATCTTACTTGAGAGGTGTTAGACATGAGATGAAGAATAGAGTGGACATACAAGGAGGAGGAACTATGTAAAAACCTTCCAAGTAGAGAGTGAAGCAATGAATGGTGGGACTCAGTTGCTGATGTTTGGGAATAACATCACCCATGCACACTATGTAAAGCTGATATGGCAAACAATATAATTTTAGTCAGTAAAAGATTTTTGAGAGGTAATATGTCAAAAAGAGGGAGATGAAGGTGTTACCTTTTCATTCAAGTGTTGAGAAGCAGATGTGGAGAGAAGGATGAGAAGAAAAATTAACGGAAACACAAGATGGGTTATGGCTGTACCTGCCATCAACAGCATATTAATGTTTTGACTATCTTTAAAAATGCAAAGAAAGAGGCCATCTGTTATAAACACTGGTTTGTAATAGATAAAACAAACATTGACGAGAACCACGATAATTTCCTTAATATGAAGGTGGCCTTTTGTGGCGAGAAGAGTGAAATAGAAGAAATAAAATACGAGTATGAACAAAGAAAATAGTGACCTCCGTCCTGAGTTTTAGAAATGAGGCATTTCATTGAAATCAATGGAAAACGATAATAAAAGGCGGTATTTGCAACTTTCTCTTACGACAAATTTTGAGAAGGCGTCAAGGCCAAAGCCATCAATTCTCCGAATAAAAGAAATTTTAGCACAAAATAATATAGTTATTAGAGTTGAAAGGTTACAAATTCAAAGAGGTTTAGCACAAATTTGTCACTTTTAAAAAATAAAAGAGCTTATAGATAAATAAAAGACAATTTTCTTGGTCTAAATATAATTTTTTGTGTGGTGGGTGGTTCAGAATAAATGTCTTAATTGGAATAATTTATACAAGCACAGTTACAAGGAACATTTTATTTGTATGTTGTGTTGCAATAGTGAAGAGTGTGTTCCTCATCTATTCTTCTAGTGCTCTTTCTCTAGGGACATTTGATATCTTTAGTGAAGAGTTTGGAATCAAGCTTGTTGGCATGCCTCTTCATTGGTAGATTTTTAAGACTAGTGGGGTAAGCCTCCATTTAAAACCCATTTTCTTTAGGTAGCCTAGATTGTTGGGTCCAATTTCATTATTTGACATATTTGGTTAGAATGAAATCAACGGATCTTTTAGGATGCAAAATTGGTTGTCTAACAATTATGGTGGAAAATTGTTCATAATCTTCAAGAGATTGTCTCATCAAGGTGTGACCTCTCTGGTGTTGTCGATCCTAGGAATGTAGATATTTTTAGAAGGTTCAACTTTTATGTTCAAAGGGTTGGTGCTTCTCTTGGTATGGGTTGTAAACAAGCTAAGGGGAATAGATGCAGACGATCTTTGAGGAAGATTGATTGGGTGGGCAGATGGCTTCCTCCTCCCCAAGGAGTTTTGAAGATAAATAAGGATAATTCTTCTAGGGGGCAAGCCTAGTCATGCAAGCATTGGTTGTAATAGTTATACTGTTGTTTAGTTTTTCTTTACCCTTTATAAAAGGGTGTCATAGGAATAACTAGATGGAAGCTGTCACCATTTTGTATGCTATGGAGAGAGGTTGTGTTCTTGGCTAGAAAATGATTATATATAAATTTGCTTCACAAGTAGTGGTGAATTTGTTTAATGACTAGTGATTGGGTGATGTTACCTAGCATTTAGCTATAGTTATTTGATAGATTCTAAGTTTGAGAAAGTCTCTAAAATTTTGTTACCATTTCTCATATTTCTAGGGAGTGGGATAGAGTTACGAACTACTTGGCCAAATGGGCTTCTGATCGAATATAGGCTTCAAATATTTCAGATAGGTAACATTTGCCTATGACTTTTTCTCACAAGTTGGAGCAATTAGTTGTGGAAGATAGAAATGTGCAATTCTTTGTTTTTGTTAGGACATCTACCCTTGTATCTTTGTAATTCTCTTTCTGTTTAATAAATTTTTATCCCTTTTTTGGAATAAAATTCTAGTGGAACATATCATAATAATCAAACCAAATAATTGTAAAGGAGTTAAATAAACTAAGAAAGATAGAACGAATTCTAATCCATAACATTCCAATTATGATCTACATTAGAGGCCCTTTTATCCAAAAAATCTACAACATTCCAATATTTAAGAACATAAAGGAAAGAAAAAGTAATCAAAAGTTTCACAAAAAGTTAAAAATCTACTCTACAAATGATGTCAACCTTCATGAAGATTTGACGTATTTATTAATTAATTAAAAATGCAAAATGTGTTGCATTCTAATTTTTAATTAATTAATAAATACTATCAAATGAGTAGTCTCATGGCTGGGTATACATTTCCCATGAAGATTCATGAGACCTTCCAATATTCAAAACTGAAACTAAAATCATGAAATTCATTTCACATATAATATACTTCCACCCTATTTCACAAGATTTCTCTAGGCCCACAAATATTTCTTTAGCCTCCATTTGATTATTAGTGTAAAACTTTTATAATAGAGAAAAAAAGTGAACTATACTAGCAATATCCCACCCAATTCTAGCAATCCTCATAATGTCTAGATTGCCACAAGAAAAGCCATTAGTATTAATTTTAAGAATATCCAAAAAAGATGAGACCATTTATCTACTTAATCATCTTGGTGTGAGTGAGGTATATTACATAATTGGTTTATCTCTCAGGCTTTATTCATGTTAGTTTACTTAGGCCACTCTTCGATAATTATCACTTTATATCTCAAGTCATAAGAACAAAATGCATGTCATAATCTTATGTTGTCCTATGTTTTGCCTTAACGTACATAAAGAGGGGGTTCTCATTCTAGTCATATTCATATACACATATTTTATATTTGTGTCCTTTGATAGAATAAAATTACTCTTTCATGTTTGACAGTTTTTTTACCTTAATTAAAACTCCTATATCTTAGGTGACTATCTCCATAGTCAAATCTTATATGGTATAAAGTATTCTATATTGATTCTTATGTAGTATCAAAGCTTGTGAAATTTTTTCATATTTTCAAAGATTTGAAGTTTGGAGGTGATTGTCAAATATAATAGGTAATTAAATTTTTGGAGCATTTTAAGTCAAATATGAAGGTTGTAGAGAAGGAAGTCAGATTGGAGCATGTTTCTACAAAAGAATAGGTTGTAGATATTTTTACTAAAGTTTTGGCGAATGATACTTTTGATTATCTTAGGATGAAAATAGGGGTCATTTCCCCTTCTTTCTCTAACTACATGTATAAGTGTGGTGAATCTTTCCAGGAGGAGATTAAAGGTTTATTCATTGTCTCCTGGATTGATGCTATTAATGTTCTTAGGTAAACCAATGGAGTGTGTTGTTGCTAGAAAGTTGGTTGATCTTTGTCTTTGATATCAAAGGGGAAGAAATATATGCAATTGTACCATCAATGACAAAGGGGCAGATTGTTGGAAATCTAAGTTTCATTGTCACTGATGTCAAACTTGGTTGTCTAGATGGAGCTTGGTCTGGTTGTGATACTATACTATTGTAGGTTTATTTGTCTAGTGTTTGGTATTGCTGTTGAGTTTGATGCATTAGTGTTTTTTCTTTGGTTGTCAAAAATTCAATATGTAGGAAAGAGTTTTTAATGTGTGTAAGAAACAATATATATGTCTTATTGGTAGAAAGCTTTGCATTTCTTCGGATGGTAAAGATTATGTTTTATGGATGTTGCAATGAATAATTTTTTAGTTTGTGAATTGTAGAAGTTAGTCAGTACTATTCTTTGAAAGTAAGGGTATTTTTTAGACTAGTCTGGAAAGTCTTTGATGGCCTCTAGATATGTTGTATCTTATGATTCTATTTTGTGAACATGTTTATGTGGTTTGTGCATTGTTTTAGTTCAATTCTTGGTGATGATTCTATTCCAAAAGTGAGCTCTATTAAATTATGCTTGGTATGTTTCAATTTATGTGTATCCAATTGGATTAGTCCACTTGGATCATATCTTATTGGTCTGGCTATGCATTGAAGGTCAAGTTAGAATGCTGCCATGGGTCTCACCATGTTGTGTAGAGACCGTCATTGGGTAATTTGCATTGGAAGATGTCTTTTGGCCAATTAAGTGCCCATACTTAATGTTTATCTACACATTTCATTTGCTTGCAACTTTGGACGATGTGTTAGTGTGTGTGGTTCATTGGTTTTGACTTGAA
Source organism: Cryptomeria japonica (assembly GCF_030272615.1). Taxonomy (NCBI): domain Eukaryota; kingdom Viridiplantae; phylum Streptophyta; class Pinopsida; order Cupressales; family Cupressaceae; genus Cryptomeria; species Cryptomeria japonica. The sequence goes on along the minus strand of NC_081407.1, from coordinate 892,965,553 downwards.
AGGATGTATTGTGATGTTTTTGGGTCCCCTCTTTCTCCTAGAGAGGGTTGCTTTAATTATTTTTAGTCTGGGTGGCTTATTTTGTAATAATATCTATTTTGTTTTTGGTCGATCCTCAATTAGATTTTTGATGATCTTTTATATTTAAGGAGTGCAGATGTATGATTTGAAGGAGATACATTTACTGAGATAGTGTGTTGAGACAATGGTGGTTATTTGAGATGTTTTTCGTGATGTTGGTCACTTGACACAGAGATTCAAGGATAATTTCATGATCAAAAGATTCTTCTCATATCATTTTTTTTATTCTTTCTATGACCAAAAGATAGTGGGTCTCTTGGAAACCTCTTTTGTATCTTGCACTGAAGCAGTGTGCCTCAGTTGAGCAAGTCCATGTATCCCGCCCTAAGGTAGTGCATCTTAGTATTTCAAGTCCATCAAGTGCATGTTTCTCCTTGTCAATCAGCCTAAAATTTTGCAATCAATTTTATTTATTTTGTAAGTATGAATCTCACCGTGATTTTTCCCTGATTGGATTTTCCATGTAAATTTGGTGTTAATGTGTTATGGTTGATGTTTTTAGTGTTGTTGTTAAATATTTTTTATTATCTACTAGATTGATTTTCAAGTGTTCTAGACTGATTCACCCCCTCCCTCTCAATCCTAATGTTGGTTTAACAATCATTGCATCCAAAAGGTGTAAGAACCTAAATGTTTACTAACAATTCATTAAAATCAAACACTTTTATGTTGAGTTATCAAAACAAAATTACCCCTTGATTATATGGATCTCTAAGTGAAATATTCTATAGTATATTCTTTTATACAAATACTAAGTATTGTTGGTTTTATCTATACCTATGAGGCATATGATTTTAATAAATATACTTTTTAATTAAATTCTTTTGAGATTTGAATTTTTTTTGCCAAGTACCTCTACATAGTCAAATCTTATATGGTATAAAGTATTCTATATTGATTCTTATGTAGTATCAAAGCTTGAGAAATTATTTCATGTTTTCAAAGATTTGAAGTTTGGAGGTGATTGTCAAATACAATAGGTAATTATATTTTTGGAGCATTTTTAGTCAAATATGAAGTTTGCAGAGAAGGAAGTTAGATTGGAGCATGTTTCTACAAAAGAATAGGTTGTAGATATTTTTACTAAAGCATTGGTGAATGATACTTTTGATTATCTTAGCATGAAACTAGGGATCATTGCCCCTTCTTTCTCTAAGTACATACATAAGTGTGGTGCATATTTCCAGGGGGAGATTCAAGGTTTATTCATCGTCTCCTGGATTGATGCTATTAATGTTCTTAGGTGGAGCAATGGAGTGTATTGTTGCTAGAAAGTTGGTTGATCTTTGTCTTTGATATCAAAGGGGGAGAAATATGTGCAATTGTTACCATAAATGACAAAGGGGGAGATTGTTGGAAACCTAAGTTTGGTTGTCACTGATGTAAACTTGGTTGTCTAGGTGGATCTTGGTGTGGTCATGATACTATACTATTGCAGGTTTATTTGTCTAGTGTTTTGTATTGTTGTTGAGTTTGATTCATTAGTGTTTGGTTTTGGTTGTGGCCAATTCAATATGTAGGAAAGAGTTTTTAATGTGTGTAAGAAACAATATATAATGTCTTATTGGTAGAAAGATTTGCATTTCTTTGGATGGTAAAGATTATGTTTTATGGATGTTGCAATGACTAGTTTTCTAGTTTGTAAATTGTAGAAGTTGGTTATTACTATTCTTCTAGAGTAGGGGCATTTTTTAGACTAGTCTAGAAAGTCTTTGGTGGCCCCTAGATATGTTGTATCTTATGATTTCATTTTGTGAACATGTTTATGTGGTTTGTGCATTATTTTAGTTCAATTCTCTGGTGATGATTCTATTCCAAAGTGAGTTGTGTTAAATTATGCTTGGTATGTTTAGATTTATGTGTATTTGATTGGATTAGTCCACTTGGATCATATCTTATTGGTCTGGATATGCATTGAAGGTCAAGTTAGAATGTTGCCATGGGTCTCACCATGGTGTGTAGAGACCCGCATTGGGTAATTTGCATTGGAAGATGTCTTTTGACCAATTAAGTGCCTAAACTTAATGTTTATCTACATATTTCATTTTATTGCAACTTTGGAGGATGTGTTAATGTGTGTGCTTCATTGGTTTGGACTTGAAAGGATGTATTGTGATGTTTTTGGGTCCCCTCTTTCTCCTAGAGATGGTTACTTTAATTATTTTTATGCTAGCTGGCTTATTTTGTAATAATATCTATTTTGTTTTTCATCGATCCTCAATTAGAGTTTTTGATGATCTCTTATATTTAAGGAGTGCATATGTATGATTTGAAGGAGATACATTTGGTGAGATAGTGTGTTGAGACAATGGTGGTTATTAGAGATGTTTTCCATGATGTTGGTCACTTGACACAAAGGTTCAAGGATAATTTCATGATCAGGAGATTCTTCTCATATCAGTTTTTTTATTCTTTCTATTACGAAAAGATAGTGGGTCTCTTGGAAACCTCTTTTGTATCTTGCACTAAAGTAGTGTGCCTCACTTGAGAAAGTCCATGTATCTCGCCCTAAGGTAGTGCGTCTTAGTCTTGCAAGTCCATCAAGTGCATGTTGCTCCTTGTCAATCAACCTAAAATTTTGCAATCAATTATATTTACATTGTAAGTATGAATCTCACCATGATTTTTCCCTGATTGGGTTTTCCATGTAAATTTGGTGTTCATGTGTTATGGTTGATGTTTTTAGTGTTGTTCTTAAATATTATTTAATATCTCCTAGATTGATTTTCAAGTGTTCCAGATTGATTCACCCCCTCCCTCTCAATCCTAACGTTGGTTTAACAGTCATTGCATTGAAAAGGTGTAAGAACCTAAATGTTTACTAACAATTCATTAAAATCAAACACTTTTATGTTGAGTCATCAAAAAAAAATTGCCCCTTGATTATATAGATCTATAAGTGAAATATTCTATAGTATATTCTTTTATGCAAATACTAAATAGTGTTGGTTTTATCTATACCTACGAGGCATATGATTTTAATAAATATATTTTTTAATTAAATTATTTTGAGATTTGAAATTTTTTTACCAGGTACCCTTACATAGTCCGCATGATACAAGTGCACTCATGTGGAAGTGCCTTGGATAGGCATCCTAAAGCCAATGGTGGTTTAAAAATTGCTACCCAAAACTTCTAGTTGGTTCAAATATTTTCCAGCACAAGCATTATAAATTCTACTATGGGGAATATTGCCTCATTCTCACAACAAAACAACTTTGAAAACTCAAAAGTGGTTTTGTAGTATACGAAGGCTATTTTTCATGCAAAAGATAATAGTATTGGAAGAAAATGACAAATTTATTAAAATATAGTGGTGGTTTTGTAGTTGAGCGAATATTTTGGTACACAATGATGTAGCCAAGGTAGGGAGATCCAATGATGGACATCCCCACCTTGCAACCTATAACACAAAACACCATGCAAGATATTGGAAACCAGTAACACAAAATAAGATCTAACCAGTAAACAAATAAAGAGAAACCCTAACCAGTAGTAGTAACACATGATATAACTGGTAACCACATAAATCAATCATTATAACCATTCAATGATTTACATATGCCTTCAACGGCTACACCTGTTGCACCGCAGCCCAAGATTATTAAAAAATCCATACAACACAAATCTAAGATTCGGGGATCTTCTTCTCGACAAATAGGTATCCAGTAACAATCTACACTATTCTGCACTGATCTGGACCTCAGTCCATCCATACTTCAGTCCCCCTAGACTAGAATCTCTCTAGAAACTACATCTTTGCTCCACCTCTTCTTTCTTAGACCATTGTCTTCCAAAATGAATCTCCAAACTTCCTATTTATACCATCCGCAAGCAATAACAACTCGATCAAGTCGGCCAAAGACCAACCAGTTCATGATGAAACGTGTAAATGATAACATGTCAGCCCAAATCACAAAGAACATCCCAAAATGCATAAAACTTCACGCAGTCCTCCAAAAACATCAGACAAGGCCCAAAACAACATCGATTAATGATCTGCAAGTTACAGGAACCACCCAAATCTCGATTCATCTTCGCTCCATACACTGCAAGACCAACTGGTAAAATCATACCAACACTGAACTAATACCAGGATCGATATCTCGCCATAATAAAAAACAAATGCCAGTTCGAATTACTCTGGTACTTCTGCATCAGACTCTTGTGGTTAATTGAAAAGTGAGTCCTGGTCCGAGGGGACTAAAATCCGGATGGACTAAGGTCCGGATCAGTGCAGAACAATGTGATTGTTACCGGAGACCTATTTGTCGAGCAAAAGATCTACAGATCTTATATTTGTGTTGTGTGGATTGTTTTGTAATCCCGGGCTGCGGTCCAGTAGGTGTAGCCACTGAAGGCATATGTAATTCATTGAATGGTTGTAATGATTGATTAATCTAGTTACCGGTTATATCATGTGTTACTACTACCAGTTAGGGTTACTCTTTATATGTTTACAGGTTAGATATTATGTTGTGCTACCAGTTTCCGGTATCTTGCATGGTGTTTTGTGTTATAGGCTACAAGGCGTGGATGTATTTCATTGGATCTCCCTACCTTGGCTGCATCACATAATAACATATTTTAGCTACTAGTTGTTACTATTATCATTACATCAACACGAAATCAATAGAATTTTTATCCCAAACCTATCCCTTCATGATTGACATTTTTATATTGGTAGTTGATCTTTAGAGGCTCCATTATCAAACATACTAGATCCTTTTGGGGTAAAACTATAAGAACTTCATAATAGTAGAATATATATTTTATTTTGGTGTCTATATATTCTAAAAGTTATATATATTCTCACAAATGTTGCTAAACTAACATTATTTAAAAGTTTAACTAGTTAAATTTTAAAGGAAACTCACATAATTAGATTTGTATATAAATGTGTGTATGCGTGTGTGTATTTGAAAATATTTACATTTATTTTAGAATTATAATAAACTATTTATGCATAATTTTATAAATAGGTGCATTAGATACTATTAAATGTGATATAATTAACACATATGGGCTAAAATTGTATCATGTGCAATATAAATAATGAATACATGTACCACTAAAAGTGTCATCAATATAATTACATAAGAAAAATGGAGTGGAAGAAAACATAATGATTCCCATATGAGAGTATTTGGACGTGTGGGATATACAGAAGTCGAATTAGTTGAGAAGAAAGTTAGACAACAAAGCAGAAAAATTCATATTTGTGGGATATAGTGATGAATCCAAGGCATATAAGTTATACAATCCAATCAACAATAAGGTTATAGTCAGCATAGATGTGCAATTCATAGAAGATGAAGCATGGGATGGAACTTTGAATAAAAATATCAATATTGCAACCAACATTACATAAGAAGAAAAAGAAGATTTTATATCAATAAATACTCCTTCAAATGTGACTCCTACATCCATTCAAGGTCAACAAAGTGGTCAAGTGAGACCATCATCAAACATAAGGACAACCCCACACACTCGAGCTAATGCCATCAAATATGCAACAAACACCATCTTCAATTGGGAATCTTGGTGCTAGACCAACAAGTTCTTATTCAATAAGTTTAACTGACATGTCAAACCCCACATTAGCAAGCTCAAGGAGACAAAAAATAAAAAAATTTAAGAGACATTTATGAGAAAAATGAAGGTGAAAATATTGCAGGTCTAACTTCTCTAACTTCTCTTTTTTCTTTGTATTCACATGTTGAAGATCCAATCCATTTTGAAGATGCTATTAAAGAAGAAAAATGGGTGGATGCAATGGATGAAGAAATATATGTGATAGAAAAGAATCAAACATGAGAGTTAGTGAGTCTTTCACAAGGAAAAGAGGTGATAGGAGTGAAGTGCCTTTACAAAAAAAAATTGAAAGCAAATGGTGATGTGCTAAAGCATAAAGAAAGACTTGTAGAAAAAGGTTATTCATGATAGCAAGGGATAGACTACAATATTAGTCATAGCAGCTCACAACAAATGGGTACTAGGTAGTATATCAAATGGATGTGAAATCAACTTTCTTGAATGACTTTTAATAAGAAGAGGTCTATGTGGAGAAGCCACCTGGTATGAGATTTTGGACAATGAAAATAGAGTTTATAAACTCAAGAACGTACTTTATGGAATAAAACAAGGCCTAAGAGAATGGTATAGTAGAACTGATTCATATCTATTCCAAAATGGCTTTAATAGGTGCAACAGTGAGCCTGCATTGTATGCACCAAGATGAATGAGAAACGTAACATCATAATTGTTTGTTTATATGTTGATGAATTGATATTCATGGGTGATTTATCAATAGACATGTTCAAATCAGCTATGAAAAAGGAATTTGAGATGACTAATTTAGGTTTAATGAAGTACTTTCTTGATATTGAAGTAAATGAAAATGAGAAAAGCATATTCATTTCACAATCTAAGTATGCAAATGATATATTGAAAAGGTTTAACACGATGAACTGTAAATCAGCTCCAAAACCAGTTGTGACAGGTTTGAAATTGAGTAAACATGACGAAGGAGCATATGTAAATCCAACTTTGTTTAAAAAAATTGTTGGTAGTCTCATGTATTTAATAGTCACAACGCTAGGCATAATTTTTGCAGTCAACCTCATTAGAAAGTTCATGGGATCTCCAAAAGTTTCTCATTGGCAAGAAGGAAAAAGAATTTTGAAATATGTTAGTGGGGCAAAGAACAATGGAATACTCTACTCAGAGACAAGTTCTTTCAAACTAATAGGATACACTAATAGTAATAGTGCCGAGTATAGATGATAAGAAGAGCACTTCAAACTATATTTTTCATTTTGGATAAGGTGTAGAATCATAAAATTTAAAGAAACAATCAATTGTCACTTTTTCATCTACTGGAACAGAATATATAGCAACCATAGGGGCTGCATGTCAAACAATATGTATGATAAGAACATTAAAAGACTTGAAGAATGAACAACATGAAGCAAAACAGATATATTGTGACAACAACTCAGCTATAGCATTGTTGAAGAATCCATCTTTTCACAAAAGAAGCAAGCATATAGACACAAAGTGTCATTTCAATAGAGAGTTGATCAACCATGGACAGATCTACTTGGAACATTGCAAGTTAGAAGAATAATTTGGAGATATATTCACCAAACCATTGAGAAAGGAAATTTTTGTGCATCAACGAAACAATTTGAAAATCATGGATCATAGTTGTGATTAAGGGAGAGTATTGAAATTAATCCCCAACCACCCCATCTATTTCTATGTAGTCTTTTTTTCTCCTCCTACTATCCTCTCATTCTCTCATTCAACTTACAGTGTCCATCCGGTTTGTCAACACCACATGAAAATTTGAGAAGCAAAAACTTCAGATTGTAATCTTTTTTAGATCTACATATAGTGAATGTAGGATAGAGAATCAAATTCAATTAAATACTTAGTATTTTATTTCCTCTTTTTGTTAAGGATATACAATAGGGTAAGTACTCTTTATGTATGTAAGAAATAGTGTGAAAAGAAATAGGTAGACGAGTTTGGAATTTTTTTTTTGCTACAACAGTAGAGGCAGTTTTATGTATGAATGCATGAGAAAAATAGAGGCAGGAAAAAGATATGACTAAAGCAAAAAACAAGATAGTTTGAAATGGGTTATTTATCAAATGAGTGAACAACAACTACTTTCATGGAGTCAAACTTTTTGTTTGTGTTAAAATGTATATGAATGCATAATGCTTTGAATGCATTTTTGTTTGAAGGGGAGAAGAACAGAGTATTGCAGATAACAGTAAGAAATGCCAAAACAGAAATAGAAAACAGTAAGAAATTTGAGAGAAAAAGAAAACATTTATATTAATGCCATTTCCAAATAGAGTTGCCAATTCTCTGTTTCAATCATACATTAAAATAGTTTTTATGCCATATACAGAAAGTAGAGTACTACCACTTCATTCTCTTTCAAAAAATGAGAATTACAAAACAAAGATCTCCAAATAGCTACGAGAGAAGATTCTAGAATAAGCGCCAAAAATGAATAATCTAGATGCATAAAAAATAGAGTAGAAAAAGGTAGGAGTAGAAGGAGTGAATGTGGTGGTTGGAGTAGATATGCTATGAAGGCAGGGGAGATTAAACATGCACAATTGGCAGTCTACGTATGCCAACACCCCCCCTTAATCTTCGCTGCCATGTACATCTACAATACCAATTCCTTCTTGGAGATATTCAAAAACATTCTTTGCAAGCGACTTTGTGAAAATGTTTGCTAGTTGTTCGTTGGACTTGCAAAACTCAAGACATATGTCACCATTGTTCACCAATTCTCGAATAAAATGATATCTTGTATCAATTTACTTGCTCCATTTATGGAAGACATGATTTTTTGATAAAGTAATTGATGAATTGTTATCACAATAAATATTTGTAGGTTCTTCTTGTGGATGTCGCAAGTTTGAAAGTACTCTTCTCATCCATACTACTTGGCAAGTTGTTGATGTGGTTGCAACATATTCCACTTCAACTGATGAGAGTGTCACAATTGGTTGTTTCTTTGATTCCCAAGAGATAGCACCCAATCCTAGATGAAATATATACCTTGAAGTGCTTTTTCTATCATCCATGCTACCTCCCCAATCACTATCTATATATCAAATCAGTTTGTGATCATCTAAAGGTGTATACAAAATTCCAACGTTCTTTGTTACAACTATGTACCTTAAAATTATTTTTCCATCTTTCCAATGTGATTCCTTTGGTTTATCCATGTATCTAGAAATGAGACTAACCCCATACATGATATTTGGTCATGTGGTGGTTAGATACATGAGGCTGCCAACTAATCTTTTGAATAAGCTTGCATCAACACTTTGACTTTTGTCATCTTTGCTAAGTTTTAAACCCAATGCAACTGATGTAGGGGCTGGATTCACATTTGCCATCTTAAATCTCTTTAACAAATCATTAGCATACTTGCTTTCACATATAAAAATGCCTTGATCATTTTGGCTTACCTCTATCCCAAGAAAATATCTTATGAGTGCTAAATCAGTCATCAAATTCTCTTTCCATGGCTGCCTTGATTGACTTAATTGACATATTGCTTGTGAAGATCAAATCATCTACATACAAACAAACTATCAAGATTTCTCTTTTATCATTCAATTTGACATACAAAGTTGGTTTATTGTCACACTTGTTAAGCCCATTGTTCACAAAATAAGAGTCTATCCTATTGTACCAAGCTCTAGGAGCTTGCTTCAAACCATATAGGAACTTTTTCAATTTGTATACCTTATGTTCTCCCAAAATTTCATAACCCAGTGGTTGATTTATGTACACTTCTTCCAAAATGCCATTCAAGAATGTTGATTTAACGTCCATTTGGTAAACCTTTCATTTGTTCTGAGGTACTATAGATAAGACCATTCTAATGGCATCCAATCTTGCCACCGGTGCAAATATTTCATTGTAGTCTATGTTCGGTTGTTGTGTAAAGCCTTTAGCTACTAGTCTTGCCTTGTGCTTCTCTACTTTTCCATTAGCAGTATACTTTGACTTGTAAACCCATTTAACTTCAATCACATCCTTTCCTTTAGGAAGTTGTACTAGATCCCAAGTTTGATACTTTTCTATTGATTGAATTTCTTCATCCATGGTTGCAATCCATTTGTCATCTTTTATGGCATTTTCAAAATAAATTGGATCAGCTTGTGTTTTGAATACATAATTAGAGCATAAATCATCATTTTCAACATCTTGTATTTCATCATATATTTACCTTATACTTTGTGTCTTCTTTGATGTGTTTATGGATCTTGATCTTAGTGATGCAAGTGTTGGATTAGAAGACTCACTGTTGTTATTACTTGCTCGAGTAGTAGGATTTGGAGTGATAGGTTCCCTGGTAGGTGTTGTTGGAACATTTGCTTGTGTAGTACGATTCTCAACTTGAGTTTCACTCTCTTCATTATCTTGTGGAACATTAGCTGCAATTGTAGTTGTTTTGTCTATGTTGCCATCCCATGCTTCTTCTTCAACAAACTCAACATCATGACTTATAATCAACTTCTTTGTGATAGGATTGTACAACTTATATGCCTTGGAATGTTCACTATATCCTACAAATATGTACTTCTCTCCTGTATCATCTAGTTTCTTTCTCAACTCTTGAGGTATCAGTGAGTATGCCACGCATCCAAAAACTCTCAAATGTGCTATATTATGCTTCCTTTTTCTCCAAGCTTCTTTTGGTGTTTTATTTATCACTGCTTTTGTTGGACATCTGTTTAATATGTTTACTGAACATGCAGCCGCTTCAGCCCAATACTCATTTGGTAAGTGTTTTTCTTTTATCATACTTCGTGACATTTCTATAATTGTTCTATTCTTTCTCTCAGCTACTTCATTTTGTTGAGGAGTGTATCTTGCTGTAAATTGCTTTCTTAGGCCATTTTCTTTGCAAAAATTCTGAAAATCATTTGATATGTGTTCACCACCTTGATTAGTTCTCAATGTTTTGATATAATAACCACTTTCTTTCTCAACTTTTTCTTTGAACTCTTTAAAAACAACAAATGCATTTGATTTATATTTCAAGAAATAAACCCATACTGTCCTAGTGAAATCATCAATAAATGTTAAGAAATTTAAAGTCTTCCACTTATGGATGGTGTTTGCATCGGTCCACAAAGGTCTGAATGCACTATCTCAAGTGGTTGTTTTGCTCTATAAGACTCCCCAACTGGAAATTTGCTTCTATGTTGCTTTGTCAATATGCAACTCTCACATGTTATCTTGAGTGGCTCTATTGGTAGCAATCCATATACCATTTCTTTCTTACATAACAGTTGTAACCCTTTGAAGTTTAAATGCTTAAGTCTTAAAAGCCATAACCAAGATTCATTTTTGTATGAGGCCTTAAAGGCTGATTCAACCTTTTGCAATCCTTGTGGCTCTAAGAATAGTTCACTTTGAAGCATAAGTGGAAACATCCTATTTTCTGTCATTTCAACACTTGCAACCAGCCCATTGCTTGGTTTTTTTTCTAGAATCACACACTCACCATTTTCAAAGTTATTCTATACCCTTTTTGCACTAGTTGTCCAATGCTTATGAGATTGTGTTGCAATCCAGGAACATAGTATATATTTAAAATATGCTTCTCCTCACCTTGCTTAGTTCTTATGTTAATTGACTCTTTTCCCATGACTAAAACTCGTTGATCATTTCCCAATTTTACTTTTGATTTTACTGAATTGTCCATTGTGGCAAACATCTCCTTATTACAACTCATGTGATTACTACAACCACTTTCTAGGAACCATACTTCTTTGGAACTCTCTTGTGCTACATTGCATGTTATCAATATGGTGTCTTGTTCACTAGTGTTTGGCTGGTTTTCATTTGTAAAATGTGTCTTTTGCTTGTTCATATCATATTTCTTTTTCCTACATTCTGATGCAAAATGCCCAAATTTATTGCAATAATGACATTGGATGTTGGATTTATCATACCTTTCTCTTTGATGTTGGCTATGAGAATGGTTGCTCCCCCTTCCGCTTGTTGCTGTAGAATGAGTATGTGGGCTTGATGTTGGTTTTCTGCTTTCAAATTGTGTATTTTCTCTTCCTCCCCTTGGTGTAAAACGTCCTTTGCCTCTGCTATGATTTGATCTCCCTCTTGTTCTGCCAAATGAAAGTTGAGTCTTGAATACATTCTCCAATGATGATGTTCTTAATCGATTTAATTTTCTCATGTGCCAAGAGTGATCCCATTAATTCATCTACTCATAACTAAGTGAGATCTTTGGACTCTTCAATGGCCACTACAATTGGATCGAACTTTGTAGGTAAACTTCAAAGTATCTTCTCTACAACTTTTTGATCCCCAATTGTTTCTCCATATGATCTAATCTAATTTACTATTGACATTGCATGAATGAGGAATGAATCTACTATATCTGAGTCCTTCATTTGCAAATTTTCAAAATCCCTTCTGAGAATTTATAATTTTTTTTTTTTCACCTTGCCTATGCCTTGGTATGTTGTTTGCAAACTTTCCCATGCCTGCTTTGATCTTGTGGCAGCTGATATTTTTGGAAAAAATGATTCCTCCATTGCCTGCTGAATGAAAAACAATGCTTTGGCATCTTTCTTCCTATTTTCCTTTAACAAATCCTTCGTAGCTTGTGGAAGAGCCTCATAAGCTTGTTGGTCTGCTGGTTCAAAGAACCCATTTTCAACCAAGTCCCAAACATCTTGGGAGCAAAACAAGGTTTTCATTTTTATGCTCCAGAAATCATAATTCTTGCCATTAAAGAATTGAATCTGGGATAGTGAAATGCTTCCACTTGTTCCTACCATGTTTTTTTTTTTTTAATAATCTTTGCCTCTGCTCACTATATCTCCAGATTTTCTGCTATTGGCAACTTTAACACTTGCAACTTTAGCAATCTGACCTTTTTAGTAATCTTTTCCTTTGACTACAACAACTTTTCAGTCTTCCAACAACTGTGCTTAGTTCAGTGATTGCCCAATACTAGAGGCCAGAATTTCTCACTGCAACTTCTAAACTTCCCTGATCTCCAAGCTCTGATGCCAGTTTGAAGGGGAGAAAGAACAGTGTATTGCAGATAACAGTAAGAAATGCCAAAACAGAAACAAAAAACAGCAAGAAATTTGAGAGCAAAAGAAAACGTTTATATTAATGCCATTTCCAAATAGAACTGCCACTGCTCTGTTTCAATCATACATCAAAACAGTTTTTATGCCATATACAGAAAACAGAGTACTACCACTTCATTCCCTTTCAAAAACTGAGAATTACAAAACAGAGCTCTACAAATAGCTACGGGAGAATCTTCTAGAATAAGCGCCAAAAACGAATGATCTAGATGCATCAAAAACGGAGTAGAAGGAGTGAATGCAATGGTTGGAGTAGATATGCTACGGAGGCAGGGGAGATTAAACATGCACAACTGCCAGTCCACGTATGCCAACAGTTTTATCTCTGCTATTGCTCTGTTTGTTATTTGTTCTTGTCGTCTGCCTCTCTGTCCATCATGAGGCAGGCATTGAAATCTACCGTCAACTAGTATGTACCTGTCCCATATAAGGGTAGCTCGGATGATATCGACCAAAGAGATCTTTTGTTTCTTTCAGCAGGCACCATTATGTTGCCCTCCCTCTCTCCTCTTTACTCCATTCGGCCTAGGCTCTTCCTTCAAATTATCTAACGAAATTCCTCTCTACTCTACGCCCCCTCGCCTCTCCTTATGCATTACCGGCCATCAATATCCTCTTAGAATGCTCTTATTTTGCAAGAAGTTTTACGACTGGGCTGAATTCACAGATATGGCTCAGCTCTAATGTTGGTCAATGAATCTCATCTTCTCTCCAGCCGTAATCTTTCTCCACTGCGCCTAACGAAATTTCTCCATCCTTTAAGCTTTGATGGATGTCCTTTGCATTCATCTGTTGTCCATACTGGCACCATCCCCCTTGCCCTTTCCATTTATTATTTTTCATTATTTTATTTTTATTAATATTTTATCCATTTAATGCGCAGTCAGAGGAACAGACGGTGGATGTCACAAAACCCTCATTTTATAAATATCTTACGAGCAATAGAATAATTCTGTTCAAAATAATTCATGTTGATCATTTGATACTAATTTCCAGAAATTTTTACTTGGTAAAACTCATTACAACAAAACCAGAAGGGAAACGACAAACATGAATAATGGCAAGAATGTTTTTTTTAGCGTTTTAGTGGCACGATTTTAAAAGTAATACCTAATGAATAGATACGCATACATACAATGATTATCTTACTGTTTGACATTATAATATACAAGAATGGGGCTGCGCACACTGTAATTGTCATAGCTCCAAGTCAATGCACCTGATAGTAAAGCGTAATCATCTGGTACAATTCGACTTTCAATTTTCACATTGTATGACATCTTCTGGTTGGAGGACGTGAAAGTGAGTGTATCTGGTTCAACTGTCACGTTCATTCCGAAGGGTGCCTCTATTTTGGCTTCGTAAGTAGATTTTGCAGGTCCTACATTTGTAACTGTTCTTGGAAATTGAGCAAGAAAGGGCTCGCTTGCATTGCTAATAACCATTATGGAAGGATAGTTAAGTTCCCATACTCCATTTTTAGATAAATTTGAAGGACAACTGATAAATTCTCCTGTCAGCAAACGTAAAGATGTTTCATTGTATCCTTGGCTACATAGCATGTTGATATAAGAATTTGCATCGGCGTCATAGACAAGCCCTGGATTGGTGGCCTTGAGGGGATTAATCTGTCCCGCACCATATCCTAATTCTGCAGCGCCATTGCCGTCTAAAGTTGCATCCAATGTTGATGCTGCATCACAAATGAAATTATGAGGATAGTTTTAAAAAATAAAAATGAATATATACAATTTTTGGGTAGTGAAATGAATATCCACCTGTGGTCATGAGAGCGGATTTGATAGCAGCAGGGGACCAATCAGGATGAAATGACTTGACATAAGCAGCTGCTCCTGTGGCATGCGGGCAGGCCATAGATGTTCCAGAGACTATGTTAAAATCTACTGCTCTTTTGTCCAAAGGATCCTGGCTCATTGGTGCAACTTTTGACCAAGCAGCCAGAATATCTACGCCTGGTGCAGTGATGTCAGGCTGTCAAGGACAAATGAGATGATTAAATTTGTCTAGTAGTTAATTGAAACCGATATAGGTCCCATGGAAATGAAATTTCAAATTCCAATAAGATATTTGAGTAATCATACCTTTAGAAGATCTGGTGTGATTCCGCTGGGACCTTTAGATGAGAATGAAGCTATTATAGGTGCAGGTAAATCATTCCCAGCCACACTTTTTGCTATATTTGCAATAGGAGACCTAGTCAAATGTACAAGAATTAAAACGTAATCCGTCTCTTAAATCGTGGTTTCATTTTAAAAATTCCATACTAACATACTCACTACAAAGTACAAATATGGCTTTATTTAGAATTTTCATTTTGGTATTGAACTAATATAAAACAAAGGCTTCCGATTTAAGCTTCTTCTGTTGTACCAAAGATATAATATTTCAAAATGTCAAGATTTATTCAATTTTTACTCATTTTGAATCAGGGCTCAAAGTTTTTAAGTAATTTTCGATGTGATTCTTAATAACTGGGTGAGTACTGCCAGACACTAGAAGAAACACTCTAATGTTAGTAGAGACATTTAGGATCATCCTAATATTATAATG
The DNA here is from genome assembly GCF_030272615.1 of Cryptomeria japonica. NCBI lineage: Eukaryota > Viridiplantae > Streptophyta > Pinopsida > Cupressales > Cupressaceae > Cryptomeria > Cryptomeria japonica. Next base: position 892,950,224 of record NC_081407.1, on the reverse strand, counting down.
GCGGCTTAGTAATTCACAAATTTCTGGTTGGTTGATATTAAAAAAAATGTAAAAAAAAATAAAAAATATTTAGATTATCATTTACCCCTATTCAATCCTTTAAGTCTTTGTAAACCTGAAAAACCCTATAAAAAAATAGCAATCACAATTTTGCAGCTGAAAAATTCTAAAATATTGGAACTTTCTTAATTTCTTTGTGAAAGCACAGAAAAGATTTTATAATAGATGCTATTCAATGAGTCTCCAATGCATCTGCGCTTTAGGCTGAGCAACAGGCTACACAGGCCTGCAGCCAGACTATAAAATATCAAATTCTGATTACCCAAGGCCATCGATGAGTTTTATAATGATTGTTTTTTATTTTTTATTAATAAAAGATAAGTAGTATAGTCTTAAAACAATAGGACATTTAAAAAAATAGTATTAAAGAAAGGGTGGTAAAGAGACATTTAGAACTCCAGCATAAAAGTTTATGCTGAAACAGAACTACAAAAAAAGAAATGCCAAGTCCAACAATACAATTAAACAGCTGCGACTATACCAAATAAAAGATGATCATGAACATCAGATTTCCCACCCAATGAGACAATCTCATCAGGAGGGGACACATAAAGAAGATTATGACTTTGTGTTTGTTGTGGTCTAATTTATTTATCTAGAATTCTAGATGACTCTGGACTCCATCAAACAAAACTTTTATTGGGAGAAAAATAATTAATTTCATTTAGGCATTTACCTTGTAGAATTGATGTAAGATCTTACAATCTCTCCCTGTTCGGATGAAATAACTGTGGCAGGGACCATGAACGAGAAAGCTGTATCATTCATTGGATCGTACATTATTATGGCACCTGCCCCTCCAGATACATACACTCCTCCATCTGGCAGATCGGTTGGGTTTGCTAAGTAGCAAAGTACTATTTTTCCTTCGACTTTGCTGCGATCCAGGGAATATAACCCGCATCCACTGACCAAATTCACAATCATGCAAATGGAGAGCCTTGAGTTCAAAAGGAATTGTTTCTAAATAAATTTTATGTGATGTTGTTATGCATTTCACCTGGAGTCCTCAGAAGAAAATCCGCCAGAAATATTAGCAGCGTCTCCTCCATATACTAAAGGGTACCAAGGCTGCTCCATTGTGAATGTGTTTATAACACGCCCCTATCTCACCATTAAACTCAACACATTAGAACTTTGATCACTTGATATCAGTAAAACACAATGATATTTGATTTACCTCGAAGGACGTTTGATTTCCCAAAGTAAGTTGTGCTTTGAATTGGCGATCAATGGTGTTTGCAGCCACTGTCAGAGACCAGGGGGAATAGTTGCAAACAGATCCCTCAAAGCCATCGTTACAAGCAGCATTTGATGTTAAGATTCCTCTCTTCATTGAATGGAATGCTCCTATTGCAATGCTATCTTTAAAGTACTCCAGTGGGAAAAATAAGGACCCACTGTGTCCAATTGAAACAGAAATGACATCCACACCATCATGGATTGCATCATCAAATGCAGCAAGGATATCTACATCGCTGCAAGAATCTAACCAACAAACCTTGTATATAGCAACCCTTGCACCAGGTACTCCTCCACGTACGTCTCCTTGGGCTAGTCCAAAGAGGCTGCCATTTCTGACAATGCTTCCAGCAGCTGTGGAGGAGGTGTGTGTTCCATGGCCATTTGAATCTCTTGGAGATGTGAACTCACCAGCAGCTGGTTGGGATCCCAAGCCTTTATAATAAAACTTTGCACCTATTATTTTCCTGGTAAACAAGTAAACACATTTGTCAGTACGGTAAAATCTCAAAATAATTGTTGTCTATACAGTATTTCTGAACAGAAAGAGGATTTAGTTTGGAGAGTAGAACGAATGAATGCTGTAGTACTTATTGCAGGCTTTGAAGTCGGATGTTGTTTGGCACGCTCCCCTCCATTTTGAGGGAATGGGACCCAATCCAGCGTCATTGAAACTTTCTGATTCTGGCCATACCCCTACACTCAAATCAAGGACATTGTTGCAGAATTAATATGGTAAATATGTGAAACCATTTTGCTTACACCAATGAAGCTTCTATTCTTTTTATTTATACCTGTATCTAGCATGCCTACAATTACGTCACTTTGATACTCCAAATCATTGGTTTGCTGAGACAGAGGGAGTCCCACAAAATCCCATGATCTACTTGTCAAGAGTTGAGCATTTTTGCTTTCAAACACAGAGACAACACCATCTGTGTCTATAATTCACAAACAAGACTTTCAACCCATTATTTGAATATAAATGATAAATAAAAATCTCTGCTAACCAGGAATTTTGGGGCAATCTTACTTGAGAGGTGTTCGACATGAGATGAAGAAAGCCAAGCTGCGAATCCATTAAAGCTCTTCCAATAACTATGAACCAAAGATTGCTCTGCTGCCTCGTGGCTTAACAAGCATATTGAAAAAACTAAATTTAGAAAAACAGTTCTTCTTTATAAGAATAGGGTGGACATACAAGGAGGAATAATGATGTGAAAACCTTTCAAGTAGAGAGTGAAGCAATGAAAGGTGGGACTCAGTTGCTGCTGTTTGGGAATAATCTTGTATATCTGGGGACGTAATATCACCCATATAGACTACGTAAAGCTGATTTTGCAGACAGTAAAATGTTCTGTCAGTAAAACATTTTTGAGAGGTAACATGTCAAACAGAGGGAGATGAAGATATTACCTTTTCATTCAAGTGTCGAGAAGCAGCTGTGGAGAGAAGGATAAGAATAAAAATGAAGGGAAACAGAAGATGGGTTATGGCCGTGCCTGCCATTGAGAGACTAGTAATGTTTTTACTCTCTCAAAACGCAATGAAACGGGCCATCTATTATAAACACGGATTTGTAATAAATAAATCAAACATTGACGATAACAACGGAGTGAAATCGAAGAAACAAAATATGAGTAAGAACAAAGAAAATAGATCTTGGACAAAAGACGTTAGCTCCGTCGTGAATTTCAAAGACGAGGCGTTTCATAGAAATTAATGAAAAGCAATAATTGAAGGCGATATTTACAATTTTCTTCTTTGGATAAGTTTTTGAGGGAAACCCTTATTCAGCTCTTAAAATGTATCAAAGCCTCATTATCTCTTATACATTATAATAGATATTTCTGAAATTGTATTTACATCCTCATTTCTTATATTCTTAGTATTATAAAGCTTTATTAAAGTTTTTTTTTATATTAATTAAATTTCAGAAAAAATATAAAATAATAATAGTTGTTATTAGAGTTTTGTTGAAAACATGACAATACAGAACATAAAACTAGAGCAAAGGCAAAACAGAGCAAGCTGAAAATATAGTGAAGATTTTCTCATGTATCTTCGAATCTGTGGAGAATTTGAAGAGATTGCGAATCTTTGTCGGGCTCGGCTTTGCAACACAGGAGGTGGTTTTCAAACCGGTGCATTAGAGACATACTTGAACAAAAAATATCAAGTGAAACATTAGTGCTCTGCAATTTCTCGCTCGGTATGGGCAAAACTAGGGTTATTGGCGAGTGGGCTGATGTGGGCTAGGATGATCCGCCGCATGTCCCACAACTGGTCTTCACGAAGGGCAAATGGGTAGATATGGCGGCGCAAAATTGGTTGAGGACAAACTTACAAAATTTCAGACTGATGTCCAAGTATTTTCGGGGTTTTTTCAGAGGTCCAAGCAGTGGAAAGGGCATCAACGATTTTTGGATCGTAGGCATTTTGGTCAGGGCCCACAGCAAAAGTTTATCCCAAATCATTTAAAGGGACTTTCGGGTAAACGATCTATAGAGCTGGGAGGAAAACCATCCTATGCGAAAGTTGTGAAGTTTTCACCTGTAAATGAGGCAATTAGGGTTTCTCGGTTGAATGTTGGTGAAAAGATGATGGACAAACAGTCTAATGATAACCCGCTTGAGTTATCTTCATCACATCAAAGGGGGGATATGGTAAGGGAATCTTCGACATCAGGAAAAGATGATAAGGTAAGTGAAAATCAAGCCGACTCTAATTTAGGAGGTGGGTCTTCACAAGTATGGGCTCCTGTTCCATGCATTGATTTACTTGATTCTGTTGTGGATTTGAAAGCTCGTTGTTTGCATACACATGCTATTTTTGGGGAAATATGGGGGGATGCAACTAGTTTATCTAAATTTCATCATAAATTGCAGAAAAAGTGGTCTGATATGCGTTATTTTCAATTACTCTTTGCAAATGCATTTATTATTGTTTTCAACTCTTCTTTTGTTAGGGATGAAGTTTTAAAATCTTCACATTACTGGTTTGGTAAAAATTTAGTGTTTGTTTCGACTTGGAAACCATTTTATGTCCCTACTTGGTCAAGCTTTAAATTAGTTCCTTTCTGGTTTGGCTTGCCCAAATTACCGTTTGAATTTCTGGACCCAGAGGTTTTGGAACAAATTGGTAATACTTGTGGTTCTTTCTTATCATCAAGATTTGATTTTGTGGAGGAGGAGGTTTTGGTAAAACTCTATGTCCTGACTAACCCTAATAATGTTTGCCCTCGGACCTGTATCATCAAATCTAATGAGGGTATCTGGAAACAACCAATTAATAAGTTGGAGAAAGACTTTGGTAAAACTTCCTTGCAATTGGATACTCCTTTGCTTATGGATTTTTCGAAATCCTCTGTCCTGGATAAGGCAGAACATTGCTTGGGTAGTAACAATAATCCATTTCTGGATAAACTATTAGTTAATGGTTCCACTGGGAAACCTCCCGCTACTTTTGAGGTTAACCAGGCTATGAGGGATGTTGGGAAGCGAGAGGTTTATGTTGTGTCTCATGATCTAGAGTCTGTAGGGTTATTTACAAGTGAGGATAAGATAGTAGCTCACCATAATATTGTGGTTTCGAGGGACAACAATGTGGATGATCCACTTCCAAATCTCACTACCTCGAATTCCTTGGATAAGTCACTAAATGATGGTGGTGGGAATCCTGTTTGTCCTGTGAAGTCAAAAGAATACTTAGAAAGTTGTCAGGGGATTGGTCAGATTTTTGCAAAGAATTATGGGGTTGTTTCGGAGTCTAATGTTGGAGTTTCAGAGTCTAGGGTTTCCTGATGATGCTATCCTTGCTCAACAAGTCAAAGAATTGGTGTCTAATTCTTCGCAGCATGTTGATGTGGATGTGGATAATAACGCCACCTTAGGAAATAGTATTAAGTTGGGGGACATTCCTGTTATTGTTCCAGATGAAAATCCGGTTCACCAAGTAAATGATCTTTTTAAAGATCATAAGCATCAGATGGATGAGGAGATTACGAATAGGGTTATCTGTTCCATTGAGAATGACTTGGGAGGAATTAAATCGACCCTTCCTATTTTTGCATCTGCTAACCCTTTTGAGGTTTTTGCCTCATCAGAAGTGAGCATCATAGATACTTTAGCCAGGACTTCGCCTAAGTCAAGTAAGAGTTTACCAATTGTTCAAACTACTCTAATTAGGGCTTCATCTATGGTTTCTCCTAGTAGGGGTAGACCTCCAAAGAATCGAAAGACTCAATTGGAAATTGATGCTGGGATTTAGCAGACTTTGTCTCTTTCTCCTCGTGTTGGGAAAGGGAAGCATTCGATTTCTCTTGGTGATGCTATGAAAGGAAGTGGTACTCCTAAGGGTAAGAGGAGTAAGAGGTCTATTATCAGTCCTCCTGTGACTAGGTCGGGGTCTGTGAAGTGTAATCTTCAAAGTAGTTTTGGAGAAGGCAAGTCTTCTGTTTTGGAGAAGGAAAGTCTTCTCCGTCTAAAGGAAAGAGGGCAGCCTCAGTCTCCCCTCGAGAGAAATGAGAATTATATCTTGGAATGTTAGGGGCTTAAATGCCCCTGACAAGAGGCACTTAATTAAGTCCGAGATGGACTTAGTTAAGTGTGATATTTTCAAGTTGCAAGAGACAAAATTGTCAAAGGAGTCTGATGATTTGGTTTTTTCTTCTTGGAGAAAGTGGGAATTCCTCTCCTCTCCAGCTTGTGGTGCATCAAGGGTTTTGGCATTGCTTTGGAATAACTATAACATTGAGGTTGAGCTAGTTGCTTCTACTGTAAACTAGATGTTGGCCTTAGTTAAAAGCAAGCTTTCGAAGGTTAAATTTTGGCTTGTTAATATTTATGCCCCTTCTGGTATTCAAAGGAAGATGAAATTATGGGGAGATCTTAAGATAATTTCCTCCCCTTTAAGGCATGGTCCCTTTATAATCTTTGGGGGGGGGGGTTTAATGCTATCACTGACTTGGGAGAAAAGAAAGGAGGTATTCTTCCTAATAAAAAAATTATGGAAGACTTTGGGATGTTCATTAAAGACATGGGTCTTTTTGATTGTCAGTTTCAGAATGGGATTTCACATGGACAGATATGTGAAGATATTTTTCTCAGATTGCAGAAAGGTTAGACCGGTTTTTGTTATCAGATGTTTGGATTGATTCAGAGTTCAATTTTTTTTCCTCTATTCTTCCAGTTTTGGGGTCAGATCATTTTCCAATTTCCCTATCAATTCTGGAAGACAAAGCTTCATTTAAGTCACCTTTTAAATTTGAACCTATGTGGTTTAGAGATTCTTCCTTTTTACCTTTGCTAAAAAAATGGTGGAGTTCTGCTCGTTATTGCTCTGGATCTCGAATGTTTCAGATTGCTAAGAAGTTGAGATTTTTAAAATTTAATATTAGAGAATGGAATATCTTGCATTTTAAGAACATATTTCAGAAAAAAAAGAGGATTCAAGATATGATTGAATGTCTTAATTCACATGTGATTCAACATGGTATGGTGCCTCTTGTTTTTTATGAACTAAAATTGCTAAAAGCAGAGCTTGAAGAAGTTTTGTCCAAAGAAGAAATCTATTGTAGACAGAAATCGAGGGAGATCTGGCTTTCAAATGGTGATAGAAATACAAAAAAAATTCACTCTTCAACAAAAATTAAGAGAAGTAGAAATAGGATATCTTGTATTGAGTGTCCAAATGGCAGACTTTTAATAGAACAAGAGGATATTTCTTCAGAGGCAGTTAGGTTTTTTAAGTCACTATTGTCTTCGGAGCATGGAGATCTTCATAATAACATTTCTTCTAATATTCCTTCTTTGGTATCTTCAGAAGATAATAAAATGTTGATGTCTCCTTTTTCTTTGGATGAAGTTAAGAATGTTGTTTTTGCAATGAGACCTGATAAGGCTTCAGGACCGGATGGCTTTACTCCTTTGCTTTTTTAGAAATGCTTGGATTTTGTGGGAAATGATGTTTTATTGGCTCTTGAGGAAGCTAGAAGGAATAGGTCTATTTTGAAAGAGCTTAATAATACAATCATTGCAGTTATTCCTAAAAAAGAGGTTACCAAGACATTTGCTGATTTTCACCCTATTGCTTTATGTAATACTTTGTACAAGATTTTTACCAAGGCTATTTCTTTAAGGTTGGCTAAAATTCTACCTAGGATCATTTCTTTAGAACAAGGTGGTTTTGTTCCAGGAAGGGATACGGCAGAGGGAGCTATAGTGGCACATGAGGTTCTTCATTCTATTTCTACTCAGAGAATCCCGACCATGATCCTTAAATTAGATATGATGAAAGCATATGAGAGAGTAGAATGGGGGGCATTATGTGTTGTTCTACTTAAATTGGGCTTTTCCAAGGCATGGGTCAAATGGATTCGTGCTTGTATTTCTTCTGCAAGGTTCTCAGTTCTAATTAATGGCTCCCCTTGTGGTTTTTTCTCCTCTTCTAGGGGTTTGAGGTAGGGGGATCCCTTGTCTCCTTTCTTGTTCATTCTCCTAGCTAAAACGTTCAGTTGGGCTATAAGAGCCGCTAAGCTGGGAGGGCTTTGGAAGGGAATTAGGATTTAGAATGTTCCACAAAGCATTTCCCATTATTTGTTTGCAGATGATACCTTGTTATTTGGTTAGGCTTCTTTGGGTGAGGCAAGAGTGATAAAGGGGATAATATAAAATTATGCATCCTTTTCTAGTCAGAGAGTAAATGTTGATAAGTCAAAGATTTTTTTCCTTCATGTACTTCACAATTGGTTCAGGATAGATTGAAGATTTTTTGGGGATTTGCTTCTGGAAATCTTCCTTGTTCTTATCTTGGTATACCTTTCTTCATTAAGCAGGATAAAGTTGAGTTTTGGGATAAGATTATTTCAGTTATCTAGAAGGATTCTATCCTGGAATCATAGATGGTTAACTTTGGCTAGTAAGATTGTTCTTATTAAGTCTGTCCTAAATGTTGTTCCTATTTATCTCATGTCTGTTTTGTAGTCTCCGAAAGCAGCTATTGTTAGTTTGCAAGATACTCTTAGGTCCTACCTTTGGATAAATAATAAAGATGGTAAGAAGAAACTCCCTCTGGTAGCATGGGATAAAGTTTGTTTGCCTAAAAACCTTGGGGGCACAGGTATTAGGAGTCTGGAAAGTCAAAATTTAGCCTTAGGTGCTAAGCTGTTTTGGAAATTGTATGAGAGACCGTTCTCCTTTTGGGCATAGATTATGTTTGCTAAATATTTAAATAACGGACCAAGAGAGTATGTTTTTCAAGTTTCTAATTTATCATCTAGTTCAACTATTTGGAATTTTCTATGTAAATGTAGATCAGTGATTTTGCCTCATCTCTCATGGATTGTTCATAATGGTAGAGAGGTCAGGTTTTGGGAGGAAGTTTGGAATGGACATCCCCATCTGGTGAATACAAGGGATTGGTCTCCTTTAATTTCCACTCTTTCTTCCCTTTGGGGTGTCTTTGTGGCTGATTATTTTGAGATTGAGTATAGAGGAAATCTTAAGGTGGCAAGGTGGAAATCAATTGAGTTTTTAGATATTGATCAAAATGTGAAATTAGAATATGAAAAGATGTTGGGAGAAAGAGTAATGATTCTTTCTAATGCTGAAGATGAACTTATCGAACAAGGAATATCTCTGGTAAGTACACAGTTAAGGATGGCTATAATTCTCTCTTGGTTGCTAAAGATTTATCTACTTGGTCATACAAGCTATTTTGGCATATGACTTGTCTCCCAAAGGCTGGTGCTTTTGCTTGGTTAACAGTGCAGGACAGGGTCCTTACAGGTATGAGGTTGGACAGGTTGGGTATTACTACAGTATTTCTTTGTGTTTTTTGTAATAAAAATTTAGAATCCTCTGCACATTTGTTTCTTCATTGTGATTTTACCTATGCTTGCTGGCAGTGGTTGTTTGAAAAGCTAAATCTATCCTTTGTTATTGGTAAGGATCTCCTTTCCCACTTCAGATCCTGACCTCTCCTGTTTGCTTCATCTTTTTATGCATGTCTTTGGATTATTTCCCCATCTATTGTGATTTGGAATATTTGGTTGGAGCATAATAATAGGATTTTTAAACAAACAAGTTCTTCCTTGGCTGAGATTTTATTGAGGATTTAATCTTCCATCTCTGAAGTTGCTTTGTCTTTTATTTATAAGAATTTGGAAAATCTTACCTCTTTTTCTCATTAGGATAGTAGGGTAACTCGAGTCTGGAGGATGTTATCAGTTTTACCTACTCATAGATCTATTTTGAATAAGACTAATACTATAAGTAAGAGAAATTTTGCTTGCTGGAAACCTCCTCCGCAAGGGCACTTTAAATTGAATTTTTATGGTGCTTCTCATGGGAACCCTAGCTTGGTAGGGTCAGGTATGGTAATTTATGATCATAAGGTAAGATTTATTCAGGCTCATTGTCATGCAATTAGTTTCAAGACTAACAATTGTGCAGAATTATATGCTTTGTCTTTTGGTTTGGATATGGTTATATCTTTGGGAATTAAGGACTTGATAATTGAAGGTGATTCTATGGTTATTATTCAAATTGTCATGAAAAAGAAGTTGAATTGTTGGCAATTACAATATATACTTGATCATATTTTGCAAAAATTAGATTTTTTTGATTCCTTCTTTATTTCCCACTGTTATAGAGAAGTGAATAAGATTGCAGATTTCTTGGCTAACTTAGCCATTGACAGTGATGCTAATATGTGGGAGGTAAGTGTGGAAGAGATCCCTTCCTCAGTTTTGGAATATTTGAAGTAAAGGAGGTAAGCTTACATGGTAAATGTAATGGTTATCTTCTGACATAACCAGTAAGGATGGATAGTGGTAAGGTTTAGGGGTGGCGGTGTGTGTGCGGTTTCTATTTGATGCTTGTCATATCATCTTTGCTTATCATTATGGTTAAGTGGTAAGTATGCATTGGAAATGAATACGGTTACCTTCTGATGTAGCCAACAAGGATGGTTAATGATAATGATTAAGGGGGGGCAGTGTGTGTGCAGTTTATTTGATGTTTGTCTTTTCATCTCTGCCTCGCACATTTCAATTTTGTTTTGTTAGGAGTGTTGAGAGCTTTTATTTCACTTCGTACTGAGATCTGTCTTTTGAATTTGGGCTTATAGTGGCTTGCCATTTGGTTGGTTTTATTTACGTGTATTTTTTAGAAGCTTTGATATGATTGCTGGCATTATAATAGGTGATCTTTGGCATTAATTATATTTAGATCAGCTGCCACAATATGTTTTCATTATGAATCAGGGTGCCTTCATTTTAAGTCGGATATGTTGGCATGAGTTGGTGAATTATGGTGCAGATAAGGGGGTTTTTTGTATGATTATTCTGAAATGGCTATTTATTATTATCTACGATGTCTTTGGGAGTATAGTGTCATCGATTTTAGAATTTTATGGTGTGTCTCTATGGTATTTTCTTCTGCATTGGTTTGGCAGATGTCGTGGATAAGTATGGGTTTAATTCTGAGAAACTTAGCAGAGTTTTTATTTTTCATTCTGAAGAAACGGAGTATGAATTTTGTAGGGTGGTGGGTAATAGTTGGTTGCTCTCTCATGTTTATATCTCTTTTTCTAAATTTTGTGTCTCATTTCTCACTATAGGCTTTGATGTGTTATTGGATAAAACACCGGTTCAACTGTTGGCAGCTACATTCTTGGCTCCTCCATTTCACATTTTGGATAATATTGAGTCAACTTTGGATAATTACATGTTTGATGTGGGTTCTTTCCCTTATGTTGGTTTTCTTCCTTGTCGTGATCTATTGGATAATGGGTGGTGTGGAGAGCTATTATTTAAAGTTAGAATGGGGTTAATATGTGATACCATAGATAATGCTTTGAAAGGTTTGGAAAAACGGTGAGATTTTGTTTCTCCTCAGATTGTGTACAGGGCTCTTGATGTGTTAAATTTTTGTTTCGTTTCATCAGCTCCTCCTCTCCCTGCAGCTCCACTATAGGTTTCTCCTAATTTTCCAGGCACTCCCTTGGAGGAAAGCTTGAGTTCTTGGTATTGATTTATGATATAATTATGTTGTCTTCAATAGTTTCTATTTGACATTCTTTTTTGGCAGGATGAAAGATGGTGTGGGGAGTATGGCACTTGGAGTTTCTTGTGTAGTTTGGTTTGATCTACATATATATATGGCACCGAAAAAACTCATATGTTGCAGATTATTGTATCATCCCTTAGAGGGGCTGAGTGTATATTCTCAATTTTTTGTAGGATTTAGGGTGGGGGTTTTGTATATTTGAAAATCTATGTAAAAGGTGGATTTAGATGGCTTTTGTATGGGGGATCTTTGGCCATTTTTTCTTTTTAAGGTCCATAACCAAAGGTTTTCTTGCAGGTTCTTTCCTGTCGGTATGCCCTTTGAACCCATTGTAAAAAAGTATATTTTGAATAAATAAAAAATAGTTTAGTGGCATGTCCACTTTTATTAAAAAAAAACAAAACTCTAATAATTAAATAATTTTTTATTATTTAATTATTTAATGCATTTTCATCTTATCATCTTCTCATTAATTCTTCTACAAAAAAACATAATCAATTTATCAAGACACATTTCAAGCCTCTAAATACTTGTAAAATGCATTTTAATCATTAACATATGAGCCCCACACATAGGTCATCACTATAGCGGTTCATTTTCACATAAACAATAATAAAATAATGTTTTATAACCTCAAAGTCACCCTCTTAAGCTCAAATCTGAATTTTGACATTAGATAGTTCCAACCCTCTATAAAATTTAATATTTCACTTTCAATAAAATATATTCAATTATTTTTAAAAATTTTCACCTTGAATAGATAAAATTAATCCTTTATTTATTCTCTCAATGCTTTTACACCTCCCCTTATCTCTGCACCTTATCAATCCATGTGCATAATAGGTCATACCCCACATTGAATTGATAGAATTTATATTTTATTTATTCTCTCTATGCACTTACACCTCATCTTATCCTTAGACCTTATCAATTTTTGTGCATTTTAGATATGACCTCCATAAAATTTAACATTTCTCTCTCAAAATTAAACAAATTCAATTAATTTAATTAATTTTCTACCTCAAATAAATAAAATTAATATTTTATTTATTTTTTCTATTTATTAACACCTCACCTTATCAACACATTGCATCATAGGTCATACCTTTCTCATCATTTCTCAACCATTAATTTTTCCTCTTAATCTATACTATTGACCAAATGTAGGTGAAGTTTATAAGAAAGACTTTCACCCTCTCATTTTCTATTTTGCATTTGGAGCACCTACACTATAGTCAAATTACAAAGCATCAATAAAATATATATCCTTCATTATGCAATCATAGTTATGCTATTTTGAAGAGAAAACCACATACCAAATCATTCAAGCAAGTATCAAGCAACAAATGGAGTCTCCTAAGGTCTTCCCAATGGTATTATTGTTTATCATTTGATTTAATGCATAGATATTAGACTTCATTTCATGTTTATGTGATTTGTGAATTTGGATCTTACATAGAATTTGTTTTCACTATTATTTTGATTCACATTTTTCACATCATTCCCATTTTAGCACACCCAATGGGATCCACATCCCTATTGGATCTATATTTTTGGTTGTTTTCCTAACCCTATATTTTTACCTTGTGCAATAGAATTGAATACAAAAACCCTAGGGTTTGCAAATATCATCATATCCATGAATCGATTATAAATTTTTGTACAATAATGTCATTGATGATTGGGGATAATATTAGGAGGCAACATTTCAAAAATCAAATTTAGAGCATCATTTTTTAGGGAGTTATTATGATTTTTCATAAATCTTAATTTTTGGTGAGTCTAGTCTTTACATTTTTATTTGGACATAAAATAATTAATATAAAATTAGATCTTTGAAAATCAGGGTGTTTTCACAAACCTTCTCTCTAGGGCTCAAATTAAGATATTTTTCTAAACTTTTTATATTTTATTTTATTTGTATATATTTTATTGCTATAGGAAAGATAGAGTCCATCATAAAGCTATAGACTTCAAGGATCAACCAAGAAATAAACCAATGTCAAGATAATGTTGCAACATGATCATGACTGAACAATGGAGATCAAAATGAAAATGATTGAGATGGAATTGATATAATACAATTTTTAAACGAGCCTTCTTTATAAAGGCAAGGTGATGAGATAGGATTGCAACTTTCTTGTCACAAATATTAAATTCATGATGCATTATGAAACTAATATTAAATAATGAGCTATCAATCATATCCTCTAGAATGCTACCAAGGATAATCAACATATGACAAGTATCTTAAATGTATAATATGGATAAATTAATATATTTACAATAAGAACCACTTGGTTATATTCCATTGGATTTTCTCAAAATTTATATTGATGGTTCTTTTTATAGCAATCTAAGTGCTACAAGCATTGGTATAATTGGGTAGGATAATGCTAGTAAGTTTAGAGTTTTCTTTCTACTAGATAGTGTTTCACACTTATAACTAGATATATGCTCAACTAATGTTTCTGGGTTTACAGAAATCTTGTGAATTAGGGTGGAAGTAGATTATATTTGAGAAGAATTTCATGATTTAAGCCCTACTTCTAAATGATGGAAGGTCATATGAATCTTCTTAGAGGATGGAATCTTTTGTAGAGTATATTCTTCATTTTTTAAAACTTTGATTCGATCTGTGTTTTTTCATATTCTCAGAGATTGGGAGTCTACAATAACATTAGAAACTAAATAGATATTTGATGTTGATCACATAAGGAATTTTACAGATTGAAATTCTTTGTCTTTTGCTTAATTTATTTAATTACATAATGATTTTGTTTGATTTTTTTCTATTTTAATGTTTTTATAATTTTATGGTTTTCCTAATTTCTTAAAAATGATAGATTGTATCAAACCACCTTGACAACTATTTCAATTAATTAAATGTATAATATGGATACATTAATAAATCTACAATAAGAACCACTTGGTTATATTTCATTTGATTTTCTCAAAATTAATAATGATGGTTCTTTTTATAGCAATCTAAGTGCTACAAGCATTGGTATAATTGGGTAAGACAATGCTAGTAAGTTTATAGTTTTTTTTTCTACTAGATAGTGTTTCACATCACACTTATAACTAAATATATGCTCAACTAATCTTTGTGGGTTTAAATAAATCTTGTGAATTAGGGTGGAAGTAGATTATATTTGAGAAGAATTTCATGATTTAAGCCCTACTTCTAAATAATGGAAGGTCATATGGATCTTCTTAGAGGATGGAATCTTCTGTAGTTCATTTTTTAAAACTTTGATTCGATCTGTATTTTTTCATATTCTCAGAGATTGGGAGTCTACAATAACATCAGAAACTAAATAGATCTTTGTTGTTGATCACATATGGAATGTTATAGATTGAAAGTCTTTGTCTTTTGCTTAATTTATTTAACTGCATTATGATTTGGTTTGATTATTTTGATTTTTTCTTATTTTTATGTTTTGGTAATTTTATGGTTTTCCTAATTTCTTAGAAATGATAGATGTGTATTATCCTTTTTTGAATTTTTGTTTTTTAAGGTCAAGTTCGGAGAACCTTCGAGGGAGGTTTATAAGCCGATTCAATCGATGATTTTGGCCTTGACGTCTTCTCAAAACTTCAAATGCCACATTCTATTATTGTTTTACGCCTCGTCCAAACTTGTCATAAGAAGAAAACTGCAGATACCAATTTTTGTCAAGAACTATTTTCTTTGTTCAAACTCGTATTTGTTTCTTCTGTTTCGCTCTGCACGCCACAAAAAGCCACCTTTATATTAAGGACATTATTGTTGATTTTAAGAGAAACATAGAACAAATGAAGAACTAAAATGCAGAAATAAAACAATGAAAAAATAGAACAATCACACACACCGAAAGAATATATCAGATTTATAGTGGGTCACCATAAATTGGCTACATTCACTTTCAGGAGATTCTCAATATATATTGATATCAATCTTTGTACAACATTCATCACCAGCATATATCGCTCATTACATCTTGAAACAACATAAAGCTTTATTTACATCTTCTTCCAGAAGATTCCCCAAATGCAAGACATGCACGGGAGAAGGGGACTACAGACTCAGAATGATTCTCATGTCTGCCAAATATAGGCAGAGGTTACAAAACCCAGCCATTACTAACTTGGCTTCACCCATGTAGCCAACAATCTCCCACTTGAAGACAAGTCATACCGAAAAGAAAATACTCATTTGATAATTTCATGACACTGGGCTCCAGCAAGCTCCAAGACAGTGGTACTTAAAATTAGATAATTTCATGACACAACAACATTTTATTAGATGTGAATCAGATCCGTGTCTACTATAAAAGGCTTGCAAATGGTGAGTTTTTTATTTTTTAACTTTATGTTGATGATATGTTGATTTGGATATGGCTGGAAATTTAGATAAGAGGAGGTCTACTACTGGTTATGTTTTTACTTTTGTCGGGACAACGATCAGCTGGGTATCTCGCTTGCAACAAGTGGTTGTTCTCTCTTCAACTGAGGCTGAATACATTGCTCCAACTGAAGGATCCAAGGAAATGATCTGGTTACAATGGCTGTTGGGAAAACTATGGTCTAAAAAATCAGTTTTTCCTTTGTTTTGTGATAGTAATAGTGTCATTCATTTGGCTAAAAATTCAGCATTTCATAGTCACACCAAGCATTTCATAGTCGCACCTAGCATATAGAGCTAAGGTATCACTTCATACGCCATGTTCTTGATGAAGGCAAGTTGTAGCTAGAGAAAATTGACATTAAATTGACTCCAGTAGATGTGTTGACAAAAGTGGTAGCTCAGGAGAAGTTTGAGCTCTGTAGATCTTCTCTCAGTCTTGTTCCAAATTGATAATAGGCCTGCCTTAGGGGATGTCTCTGAGCATTCTTCTTTTTGGTATGACTTGTCTTCAAGTGGGAGATTGTCTTCTGGTATGATGTCCCAATGCTTCACCGTTGTGAGCATCACCTAGATGCAATGAGTGCTAAGTGGACCATTCATTCTCATGAGAGATGGTTTCTTGTGAACCACCACTCATGAAGCATGAGTCCTTTTGAGATGACTTAATTGTATCTCTTGTGCCTTGCCTATTCATTCTCTGGTTCATTCTAGGTCTTGTTTCTTTCTTTTTTGGTTGTCTCATTGCTTCTAAGATTCCTCTATGCTACTTTAAATGATGATATGCAAAACAGTTCAAGCCCTTCTCCTAATTTACCTAATCAAAATATTTGAATGCATGAATCAATAAGTTTTTGATTGACTAAGTTATTTAACCATGGGAAAAATCATGTTGGTAGTTAAGTGGTATGAACAATGCAAGATTTCCATTAAAATATCTTTATCAAAATAAAATGTAAGCATTCAATCCTATAAATTAAACTATGAAATGATACAGGGATTTCACAACTCTAAATTTGTTTTTAAGTTGTGGTTATTAATTTTGTAAGTAAAAAAACATCACACATAAGAGACATTGTATAAATAGAAATTATCTTTTAAAATGGGTAAAACAAAATAATTTTTCAAATTATATGTACAAATATTAAGAAAATGTACAAATATTTCAATAATTGTTTTGGTTAGATTAAGTGGGAGAGCACCTAAACTCTTACATAATGTCCATATGGTGGATGAAAGGTGTTTCACAAGGTGTGAGAATAAACAAGCTAGGAGATATGAATTGATGGTCTATAGATCATGGGGTTGACTATCTAGCATTCCTGGCTAACCATCTTTTAGTTTCTCTAAAAAAGGGAGTCTTTTGATCTTATCCTAAGCAATAATAATAGAAGGAAACACAAAATTAACCTTAATAGTATTACGAGATAGGTTTAATGCATCTACAACAATAGACACCTTTGTGGACCTCTTCCTCTTGGCGTTTCTTTTTTCAAGCTCCTCATGGAGTACATACATGCAAGCTAATGTCTTGCTTGCCATTTCGTTGATAAAAGCCACAATATTATCCAATTTGTTTTCTCAACACCCCTTGATTACACTAGATAGTAGAGATATTCCTCACTATATCCTTTCAAGATTCTTCCTTTGAGGCCACCTTTGTGCTCAGGGCCTTAAATTCCATATTTCAATAATTGTGACCTACTTTCTACAAAATAATTGTATAAAAATAGTTTGAAAAAATATTATAGAGCCATAAGTAGTGAAATATACTATGTAAAGATTTATGTAACGGAACAAAAGCTAAAACAATTATATATATAGTGAAGAATTAGTTTAAAATATCCAGATGGGTTACCAAGTTTTGGCATGAACATGAAGTAATACACCATTCAACTATCACTATTATGTATGATATTATTTGTGGGTATTTAGTTACACTCTAAAGTTGTATTCTTTTGGATCTCCTTAGACCTCAACTCTCTTTATATTATTTTTCCTCTAATACCACTTGTTGGTGGATAGAGGTAGAGATAAAACACACACAGTTACAATTCTTATATTGTGCAATATATTTATTGCTATTCAACCTTAAGCAGTTGTTTATTTTTACTTCAATTTTGAAATTGTTGAAATGGGGTCCTAGGCTAGAGAAATAAAATGAGATCTCAATTTCCAAATCACTATCATTTATTGGAGAAAATAGCCAACAAGATTCAACTTCAGTCCCAAAGAAGAGCTAGATGCCATGTATGATTATTCCCTCCTTTTGAATTGATGTAAATGGTTAATAACTAGGTAAAATGTTGAAGGTGTATCCACCCAACCCAAGAGCTAATCTGTAGAACATCCTCCATAGCTAAGAGATATTCAACACATGTGATTGTATTGAAATTAGGTGAGTACAAATGTACAAGATGCCTTGCTTAAATAGGAAAGAACATAGTGGAAGAGTGGACAAGGTTAAGACAAGTGTCTGAACCTAGAGAAGTCAGATTCCTAATATGGCTCGACACTTATCCATCTACCTAATAAATGTTGTTACCTAAATAAACCTAAGTAAAGTGTAAATAGTGAAAACTATTTACTCCAGCATCCCCCCTTAAGTGTAACTTAGAGAGTAAAACATGCAACACGAGATGCCTTATGGGTCTTGGCAATAAAGACATATTAGGTACCCATGTACAACTACAATGCAAATATTTCTCTTAAAAATAGAGAAAAGGTGAAAAGCCCTATGGGAGAAAAATCCTCTCCAAAAAGAGAATATTGAAGGATTAAGATGCCTCCAAAATGATGTCCTAAAAGAATGAAGAACATCAGTAGAGCACAAACAAGCTACAAAATACAATCAAAGGCTGATATGGTGTTGTAACTGAAGATCCTCCTCTAAAAAACATGATGATCATGATCATGAAAACAACAATCTGTATGAGTGCCTCCAATCACACTTCTCAAATAATGATCAGATGGAAAAAATGGCATAACATCTATCAATCAAAATACAGACGACACATGAATCGGCATGAGTGGCTTTAACATCACTACACAACTGATGAAGTTGTTTGAGAGATTCCATCATGACTACTTAACCAATGAAGTTAAAAATACAAGTGCAATAGTCTGAAGAACTATGATCAAGGAGGTTACCTCCACAAAATGAGAATGCAAGAGTGTTCCGACTCACTTCAAGTGAAACTAAGGAAGCATTAGTACAAATAGTATGATACCCCCCCATAATGCTGACTAGGGAGAAGCATGATAGTTCACTAAAACCATGTGTTACCAAGCAATTCATTATGGAGGTGATCCAAGGTCTAAAGTGACCAAGATATTACCTGCAACTGAACAAAGGGTGCACACCAAACTATACACGGATGAGACATGAATCCTGCCAGGGAAAACTTTAAGAAACCCCCCCCTCGGACAAGGTGTAAAAACCTGGCGAAAGGTGTATAATTGTAGAGGAAAAATTTAATTTTACTGGCGACATTTTGCAGTTTATAGAGAAAAAATAATAATCCCCATTGGCGAATCATTCATGATCGTTCAAAGTTTGTGAAAAATCCAGGCAAATTGTAATTTTTTTAAAACCAAAAAATATTTGCATGGGCGAATTGTAATGATTTTAAAACCAGAAAAAATATTTGCATTGGCGATTTCAACCTATTTTCAAACCATAAATAAAACTATTGGCGATTTCAACCTATTTTCAAACCATTAAAAAAAAATATTGATGATTTCAACTTATTTTCAAACCATAAAAAAAATATATTGGCGATTTCAAGATATTTTCAAACCATAAAAAAAATATATTAGCAATTTCAACCTTTTTCCAAAACATAAAAAAAATATATTGGCACCTCAATAGTCCCCGTCAAGTCATTAAAACACGTGGCACATAGTCGTCAACTCTCTGCCTGAAAGACTGCCCATTAGAAAATCTCGCGACCTAGCGACAAGCCCTTACGACTCTATCTCCAACTCGCAAGCTGAAAATGCTAAGCTTTCATAACCTCATGATCTAGCGCTTGAGGGAAACTGAACTGCCACTCGCCAATTCTCGACCACAAATGGTTAAGTCCTCATCACCGCAGTGACTTGGAGATAGCAGTAACTTTAACCCTTGTTGTGTACTCACAAAGATAAAACTGTTTATCTCTTAACCACTAGAACTTCACTCGCAAGCTCACAGCTTGATCAGGTCTTCAAACATTTAACTTCGCGAGCTAGCAATAACCATAAAACTTAACCACAAACTATCTAGTCGCTAGCTCGCAACCTAAAAATGCTAACATTAAACAAACATGAGAGCTAGCGAAAACTGTGTGAAATGAGTTACTTGATAACTCTCGCGGCTATAATGTATGACATCAGACCAACTTGAGACCTCGTGACCAAAGCAATTTCATTAAAAATCTCCAGCTCGCTAACATAAAATGCAAACACCCAAAAAGCTAGAGACCTTGTGATGTAAACCCAAACCAAATTGTCACCAGCTTGCGGCTTGATCACATTTTCAGACATTTTACCTTGTGAGCGAGCCTGGAATTGAACGTTTTAAATTTAATTAAATATAGTTAAGTCTATAAAGCTCTTTTTCGGGTGGAAGTTTAAAATGATTAAACAAACAAAAAATAGATCGGAAAAGTGACACGAGTATGGTCATTGGTGACGTGCCCAAAAAATGGCAGAAGTCATGGGACCCACGACATCTGACAACAGGTACCATCATCCGTTGGATGAGCAAAGATCGACGACTTAGGGTGGATTTCGGCCCGAATGTGGGAAGTGAACACATTTGTGAGAACTTCACCTGGAATTGAACTTTTTAAATTTAATTAAATATAATTAAGTCTATAAAGCTATTTTTTGGGCAGAAGTTTAAAATAATTAAATAGACTTATAAAGCAGTCCTGAAAAGTGACATGAGTATGGTGACGTGCCCGAAAAATGGCAAAATTCATGGGACACACAACATCTGACAAAATGGCTAAAGTACTCCAGCGAAATTTGAATTCATGCCCTTCTATTTGACTGCTGATTGCCATTCAAATTTTTTACAGAACCCGGCAAACAAGTCCATGTGTCAATCCCCATCTTTAATCGCACACTTGCAACGGGTTATAACAATTTGGAAAGTAACCGATGAGTTAGCGATAATGCTACCAAATCCTCTTAATCGTAAGCTCCCAACCCCTTTAACGAATCCTCAAAGAATCTCGCGAGTGAGCGACGACCATTGATCTTCACCAAGCCATTCAGTCACAACCTCGCAACAAGATTTATAATATTCTTTCTTTACCTATGAGCTGGCGACCACTACAAATCTAACAATACAACTTATTTCATCGCAAGCTCACAACTCGAAACTTAACTTGACTTAAACCCTTGCGATCCCGTGACAACAAGAAACTTAACCGCCTTCGCATGCTCGCAACACTTTTTGACATAAGACTTACAAACCTGCGAGCATGCGATGACCACAAAATTAGACAAAAAATTACCTGTCGCCAGATCACAACATAAAATGCTAAACAACTTCAAAACCTGTGAGCAAGCGACGAAACCAACTAAGCTGCGATACCAACCACATCGCATGATCGCAAATTAAAACGACTTAACCTTGAACACTTTGCGACCATGCGATAACATAAAATCACATCCAGTCGCAACCTCACAACATAAAATGGTCAAGTGCAAAATATCTTGCGAGGTAGTGACAACTAAAATCTCCCAGTAATCGTGAGCTCGTGACTTAAACAGACTTGAGGATAAAGGACCTACGAGCTAGCGATAACCATAAAATCTCAAAACTATTTATCTCTTGACCGCAGCGACCCAGCGAGTACCAACAAAATTGATGTTTGATGTTAATTACCTTCATAAACAGGCATGAGCAGTGGCACATAGACCATTAATGACTTACTCGCTAACTCTCGCAGCTATAATGCATGACATCAAACCAATTCGAGACCTTGCAACCAAACCAATTTCATTAACAATCTCCAGCTCGCTAACATAAAAAAGTTAACACCCAAAAATCTAGAGACCTCGCGATTTAAACCCAAACCAACACTCGCTAACTCACCACTTAAATTGTTAAACATAAAATTTATCTGCGAGTTAGAGATGAAACATTAAACATGTCTCATTGTCTGACCAACCATTTGACCACACTTGATGTTGACATGGACAAATAAAGAGAGGACAACTCAGATTTTCAACGCACGACTACTTCTGTTTACTAGCCAACTAAGACAAAAAACAAACACAAAACCCTAATCGCCATGAACATCATGTTAAGCATTTAATGTAGAACAATAGAAAGGTTCTAACAGTTATGCAATATGCATAATTTTATGCATCTTGTGACACAAATTGTTGCATTTAATGTTCAACATAAAATGGAACCAATTTATTAATAATTCAATTATTTACTAATAATTCAAAAAATAAATTCTATTTGTTTACTAATAATTCAAATTCACAATTAAATATATGAAATAAGTATCTATTCTGATTGACAAATTCAAGGAATAAAATATCAAAAATCATCAATGACAACTATAGTATTGCAAATTGAAATTGTAATATGACTCAAGAACTGTAGTATAATTATAAATACCTATAAACTAACTGCTAATTCACTTCAGTGACTCAGTTTGAGGCTTCTATATCCAAAATGGACTCAAGATCCGGAAACTGACTAGTACTAACAGGTTCATCTTCATTCTCAGTCGGGTGTTCAAAAATTTCTTCATCTTCATGCTGACTCTGAGTCTGTGATCCATCATTTGTCTTAGCACTAGCACTAGCAGTAGCACCACCATCTTTTAAAGTGTTGCACAACCCTCGTCTTTCATGCATGGAATTCCAAATTGCTAGTGCCCTATCATATGGAAAATCTCTAAAATTACACTGAGTTACAAACAACCTCAAGAAAGACTTTATGGTGGTATCTTTAAGTTTAAGTTTTGGGCATTTTGATGGCCTCCCAATCCCTTCAGTTTCATTGCCCTGAGGAGTCTTACCCTTTTCTGACATCCCAATCCCTTCACCACCCTGAGGAGTCTCAGTCTCACCCTTGTCTGACATCTCAATCCCTTCACCATCCTAAGGAGTCTCACCCATGTCTGACTGTGACATCTTGAGTCTTGACCTCTCACTATGAATTAAAAGTTAAAACTAATACTATCAAGTATGAAGAAATGATTACTCACCTTTTTGCCTTCTCAATTCTCTGAATTAGGAATCAGGAATGCCTAGGCTTGTGTTGCAGGATTGTAACTCTGGCCCTCCACCCTACAATGAACTTCGACGTTCCAACTCAAATTGCGAAATGTGAATCAAGAGCTCCCAGATTTACTAATCAAACATGAACAAATTGTAAGAAAGAGTGTATTTATATCAATCCATGATTGCATTTTTTGTGAATTGTGTGGGCATTTCAAAATGCATCTAGATTTAAGTAGGGAGAAATGGGTCCTTGAATGCTTATAATGTGTTAATTGATATTGGCGAATTTGGCCGACGCGTGCAATGAACATTTAATTTACCGTTGGCGAATTAGGTCCTGGGTACGTGGTCGTTTTACTATTTTTGGCGAATAACGGAGGTGATCTAATACCCACGTCTGAGTGATTCCAGATGATTATTACGGGCATGCACGTCTAACAGTGTATGGTCAATGGCAAAGCCAGAATATCGTGTACCATTAACCCCAAAATTCTAGGTGATTTGACCACTATGTTGCCCCAGACTATTCGCCATTTCCTCCAAAAAAAATTGCGGAATTCGCCAATTGGTGAAGATTTGCCACTAAAAAACTCTCTGAATCCCACTAATTCATTTGTTATCATGGATTTACACTCACTTTGACAAAGTTGTGATTGGAAAACAACAAAGGCTCTACACAACCCGCCATGACACTTTATAATATAGTGCAAGTACAAGAATATTGCACAATTTGTGCAAAATCCCCCAAAATACATGATTTAAGATTTTAGTGCAATGATTCTACAAGAATTTTCTTACCACAAAACCTACACCAATGACTAGTGCATGAAACTGCCTTTTTGATGATACTTCATTTTTCGAAAAACACTCCAAACATCCAAGTTATGGTCATTTGAAAAAATATCCAATTGGAACCTAAAGGTAATAAAAAATAGGCCCACCCCTTTTAAGAACCCAGGGGTGATGGTTTAGTCCTCCATGAGACCATTAGCTCAAGCTCTTAGAATGAAACAACCCTGCTTGAAAAAAAGGCCACCAAAAGAATTGATGGGGTGGTGAAGCCTAGTGGTAGCTCTGTGCACCACCAAAAGTAAAAAGAATACCTTATCATGCGCCCACATATAAAACGAGGAGAAACACATAATAGCAGCGGTGATAGGTACATGAGTGCCACAAATGACTTCGACAACAATGTCACATAATATGAGCCTCTTCCACAAAATAGGATGACTAACAAGAAAAATTGCAAAGCCTCTAATGAATAGAAAGAATGGATACCCACTCAATGTGGCACTAAAGTCCCTTCACACAAGTGGATGTGGCACCCATTGCCAATAATGAAGCAAGCTCCAGTCCATAAAATAGTTTGTGCCCAATAGGCAATGTAAGAGTGGATGATGCTTGTGACTTCACAGTCACTTAAATGCATTTATACTACCATCAAGGAGATAGTAAATGTAGGTGTATCAAAGTGTGAATGGTGACTGCAATCAACAGTCAAAGACATAGATCTAATGAAAGAATGTACCAGTCAACCAAAACATCACCATCCAATTTCAATCAAGTCATCCAATTTATGGTGGCTCTGATACCATGAAGGTGTATCCACCTAACCTGGGAGCCAATCTATAGAACATCCTCTATAGCTAAGTGAGATTCAACACATGAGATTGCATTTAAATGAGGTGAGTAAAAATGTACAAGATGCCTTGCTTAAATGGGTAAGAGTAGGATGGAAGAATAGTCGTGGAAGTATAAATCAAGTCCTAGTTTGAGTATCTGATAATCGTTAAATTGTAGGAGTGACAATTTGAATTATAGTGTGGAATAGGGCCCAAATAGAGTGTGATATTGCAAAGGGTAACAAGCGTTACAATTTACGACACTACAAATTTATGAACAACTTTAGATATTATAAAGATAACTTTACAAGCTAGATTTGCATGAGAAAAGAAATGGCAACTTGTTGATAATATTAAATGTTTCTAAAGGTTAATAGAGTTGGTCATTGGATACCTCCCCCTAATGTTGTTTTTAAAATTAACACTGATGGTTCATCTAGAGGCAATCTTGGCCCAACATGGATTGGTGGTGTTGGTCATGATGGTTTTGGCTCTTTTTAGTTCTTTATTTTGTGGATGTTGGATTTGGTAGTAGTAATCAAATATAAGTTTTTTATCTTCTCATTGCTTTGCAAAAAGCTGGTGAAGTGGGTTGGAAGTATATTGTTTGTGAGATAGATTATATGATTTTAGCATTCGTTTTGAATAACAAAAATTTTGAGAGTTGTTCTTTGCATCTAGCTTCCCTAGTTAATCAAATTCATGATTTATCTTAGAACTTTGCATCTATCTCCTTTGTTCATATCCCTCACAAATGGAATGTAGTTGTTGATACGAAAGCCAAATAGGCTTTAGTCACCTTGAGAGATTGAAATACATCTTTGATTGGGATTGTCTTTGTCGTTATTAGGTTAACCAATTTATACATCTACTTAAGAATGATTCAGGTTAATCATTGGACTTCTATCTTGGTTTCTCCTAGGGTCTTGTTTTCTTGGAGTTGGTGGAATGGTGGGAAACCTTTTTGAGTCCTTCAGGTTTTTTTTGTTATGACAACTATGGTTACCTTCTTGTTATTTTTAATCCTTTTGTATTCTCTTTAAATCCCTTACTAAAACCTATCCAACATTACTAAAATAAACAAAATTATTCAAATAAATGTTTTATATTTTATTTTAATAAGAGTCATTAAATCTCTACTCTATAAACTTTAAAATAGTTGTTTAAGTTTAAATAATGTTTTATGAATCAGATGTTAAGAAAAAGAGTAATTCTAAATCATGGATATTCTCAAATAATTCAGTTGATTATCTTGAAAACACTTTCAGTGAGAGGTTTTTTTTTATTATTAATTTTTTCCAAGAACTGTCAAAATGAACACATCAGTCAACCATAACTAGAACAAGAGACATCTTACTGGAAATACAAAACTTTGACATACCATACAAGAAGTGAAAAATACAGTCCCATATAAATAATGACTTGCCATGCAGCCACAAACAGTAGCATGATACAAAGGCGACCAACCAACTATATAGTTTTTGCCATTAATTTCTGTTCTTAACGTAGCAACCAATTATATAGTTTTTGCCATTAATTTCTATGAACGCCTCGTCTAAATTCAGGACGGAGAAAGTTATATTATTTGTTCATACTCGTATTTTGTTCACTCTGGTCGCAACAAAACAGCCACCTTAATATTATCAATGTTTTGTTTATTCATTCCAAACGAGACTTCTATAAAACAAAGGCTTGTTATATAGCATTTTGGGAGAGAAAACATTACTAACCTCTTAATGGCAGGCGCAGGAATAACCCATTCAACGTTTCCCTTCATTTTTCTTCTTATCCTGGTCTCAACAACTGCTTCTGAAGACTTGAATGAAAAGGTAAAATCTTCATCTCCCTCTATTTGACATGTTACCTTTCAAAATGTTTTGCTAACTTAACATTTTTTCTTCTGCCAAATCAGCTTTACATAGTGTACATGGGTGATAAACAAGATTACTCCCAAACAGCAGCAGCTACGTCCCACTTTTCATTGCTTCACTCTCTACTTGGAAGGTTATTATATAATTTTTCTTTATATATGTCCACTCTTGTTTCAAAAGAGGAACTATTTTTCTAATTTTATTTTTTCAATATGTTTATTAAAGCCATGAGGCAGCACAGAAATCTTTGGTTCATAGTTATTCGAAGAGCTTTAACGGATTTGCAGCTTGGCTTTCATCATCTCATGTCCAACACCTCTCAAGTAATATTGCTCCCAAAATGGATGCTGTATTTAACCAAAAAAATTTTAGGAATTATTAGAATGTTGTTGTTTTTTTCCAAACGTATTTACCTTTTGTTAATCGTTTTCGTTTCAAATAATGCACTAAAAGGCTTGTCTGTGAATTATAGATGTAGACGGTGTAGTTTCGGTGTTTGAAAGCAAAAATATTGAACTTTTGACGAGTAAATCATGGGATTTTGTGGGACTACCTCTGACTCAACAAACCAATCATTTGGAATATCAAAGTGATGTAATTGTTGGAGTTATAGAGACAGGTATAAATACAAACAATAGAAGCTAGTTTCACATGTTTCCCATATTTGTATATACATATTCATTTTGAAAAACTCTCCTAGCCAATTTACATTGATTTGATTGTAGGAGTATGGCCGGAATCAGAATGTTTTAATGATGCTGGATTGGGCCCCGTTCCCTCTAAATGGAGGGGAGTGTGCCAGACAACACCCGACTTCAAAGCTTGCAATAAGTACTAGAACAGAACTAAATCCTTTACCCATGCAGAAATATTGAAGACAGTAAACTTTTTTGAGATTTTACTGTATAAAAATTTGAATATGAAATAATATTTTCTGTATATTAAAAAAAAATCCAAATATCTTTAAATAGGTTAATCACTGAAGAGATGTGTCTCCAGAGACATGCTTATACATAATGACTGTGATGAAATAAAGTTTATATTTTAACACCCTTTTATAAATTTTATTTTATCATATAATTCAATTAGAGAATGGGAGCCACTTATAAAAATAGGCTGGTTAGCAACCCATTAACATCATTGCCTTCAAATGGATATAGTATAATCTTTGTTTCAAACTCCCTTGATTACAATTGCTCATCACTATCCATAACAAGATTTTTTCCATGGTTATTCTATAAGAAGTTGAAGCATTTCCAAAGATCTTTGGGATCAAAACTTTTATAAGAGTCAACAAAAAAAGTGAAGTGTTTCCAAAGATCTTTTTGGTCAAAACCTTCACAGATATCAACAAAAGAAAGTGAAGCATTTTCAATGATCTTTACAATCAAAACCTTCACAAATATAAAAAAAATCACAAAAGATCTTTGCAATAAAAAAATCTATAATGATCTTTGTGATCAAATTCCAATAATGACCTTTGGGATCAATTCCAATAATGATCTTTGCAATAAAAAAAACTTTAACAATCTCTACGATCAATTCCAGTAATGATCTTTATTATCAAATTTATGAAATTTTTGATCAATTCCAATAATAATCTTTATGATCAAATCTTTCCAAAAAAAAAATGAATCTCTTTACTTTATCAATCAGCTAACACTTTCCTAGATAGCACACGAATACTTCCACAAAATGTGATACCATTGTAGCTTATTATTTTATTATTGGACTCCTCAAAGTCTGATTTCCCTTGTCCTCTAATTGGGCACACATCACAAGGTGCTACAGTACAAATCTTCAGTAGCAACGATTTAAAACTTTATTCATGATATCTTCAACTACGGACTCCTTTTGAGTGAATGAGTAATATAACTGCGATCTCTTTTATACGAATCAACCGTTTTTGGATGGCTTAACATTTCTCTACAGGCCTCTTTCACAGTTATCTTGTAGGCTACAAATTTCCTCCTTAAATCGACGTCTATTCTTCAAAAAGCAATTCTTCCTCTTTATTAGTGGTTGGGCAGACTTGACTTTCAACAAATCCACAATGCCTTTGGACAACCTACGATCTATCTTCACAAACTTGTGATCCTTCTTACAACGGCTAGGCTTTGGTCAATTACAGTTTTAATTGTCGACTTACTTTGATTATAGTTGCGGATTCTTTTAGATCTTTTCCCTTGGCAGCGACTATATGACTTTAGTCCTTTCAGTACTTAACAGGTTTCAATTCTCCTTTAGCAACCAACGACGTAAATTGGTGACTGCACACAATATTTTACTTCTGCGATTTCTTCTTGCGAATTTGGAACACCTTCCTCAAATCATTTTCTCTTTGGAACTTCTCATCAAACATTAGTTCTGATATCATGTAGAAAATTTGAATATGAAATAATATTTTCTTATATTCAAATAAAAGGATCCAGATCCTTAATCCAGAGATCCTTAAATAGATTCATCAATGAAGAGATTTGTTTATTACCAAAAAAATGTCTATACATAATGACTAATGAAAGACAGTATATATTTTAACATTTACTATATTTTAACATTTTCTGTGCTAACAAATGTGTTTACTTGTTTCCCAGGAAATTAATAGGTGCAAGCTTTTATTATAAGGGCATTGGATCTCAACCACCTGCAGGTGAATTTGTCTCTCCAAGAGATTTATCTGGGCATGGAACACACACCTCTTCCATAGCTGCTGGAAGCATTGTCAGAAATGCCAGCCTCTTTGGACTAGCCCAAGGAGACGTACGTGGGGGAGTACCTGGTGCAAGGATTGCGATATACAAAGTTTGTTGGTTGAATTCATGCAATTGTGCAGATATACTTGCCGCATTTGATGATGCAATCTATGACGGTGTGGATGTCATTTCTGTTTCACTTGGGGTTGGGATTCTCAAGTATGACTACTTTGAAGATTGCATTGCAATAGGAGCATTCCATTCTATGAAGAGAGGAATCTTAACATCAAACGGTGCTTGTAACGATGGCACTTTGGGGTCTGTTTGCAATTATTCCCCCTGGTCTCTGACAGTGGCTGCAAGTACCATTGATCGCCATTTCCAATCACAACTTAATTTGGGAAACCGAATGTCTTTCGAGGTAAATCAAGTGCCTTTGTGTGCAACTGATATTAAGTGATCAAAGTTCTAATATTTTGAGTTTAATTGTGAGGTAGGGGCATGCTATAAACACGTTCACAATGGAGCAGCCTTGGTATCCTTTAGTATATGGAGGAGACGCTGCTAATGTTACTGGCGGATTTTCTTCAGATGACTCAAGGTGAAATGCAGAACCACATCACATGAAATTGATTAAGAATTACTCTCTTAAATTACATTTGCTCATTTCGTTGAATTTAAATCACTCCATTTGCATGAATGTGAATTTGGTCAGTGCTTGTGGGTTATATTCCCTAGATCGCAGCACAGTGGAAGGGAAAATAGTACTTTGCCACATGTCAAACCTCGGTGATCTGCCAGATGGTGGAGTGTATGTCTCTGGAGGGGCAGGTGCCATAATAATGTACGATACAATGAATGATACAGCTTACTCGTTCATGGTTCCTGCCACAGTTATTTCATCTGAACAGGGAGAGGTTGTCAAATCTTACATCAATTCCACAAGGTAAATGCATAAATGAAATGAATTACTTTTCTCCTCTTGAAAATTTTGTTTGATGGAGTAGAAAGTCACCCAAGACTTGCTCTAAATTAGAGCACAATCTCATTAGGATATCCGTAGAATAATCTCGAAAACATATATGTGAACGATACAAGTTAAAGGAATTTGATATTTTATAATCTGACTGCAAGCTTCTTTGACCTCTTCCTCAGCCTAAAGAATAGATGAATCTGAGCCTCTTTGAGTAGCATCTATTATGAAAGCTTTTCTCAATGAAATTAGGGAAGTTTCAAAATTGAGTTTCAAAATTGAGTTTCTTTCAGTAGCATCTACTATAAAAGCTTTTCTCCTCTTTTTCAAATAAATTAAGAAACTTTCAATGATCAATTGGTACGAAACTTTTACAAATTGCTTTTATTTATAGATGTTTGTTTGTTACATACATCTAATCATATATATTGATATTGTTAAAGACCTTTAAAATTTTCATTGAACTCATTTTTCATTTTGGATGTCAATAGACCCTCCAAGATTAGAAGGCTTGTTCTAGTATTGTAAAGTACTCACTCATATAAAAGCTAATGATATTCAATTATTAAGATTTACATTCAAAATTGGTTAAGAAGTTTGGGCCCTATTCAACATCAACAATGAAAAATAGAACAAATGTTCACATTTAGAAAGATAACATTTATAATAAAACAAAAGAATGTGAAACTAAAAACCATTCTTTTATTATTTTCAAAGAGCTCTAACATAGCTAGTTCATGAAAACCATATTTGTAGAATGCTTGTATGAAAATTTTAAATAAAATCATGCTTTAAGAGGCGCCTTATGTTTAAACTCCGTACGTTTCACTAGGTCTCCTATTGCAAGTATAGGAAAAAGTGTAGCTGAGAATGATTTACCTGCACCTATAGTAGCTGAATTCTCATCGAAAGGTCCCAACCCAATCACACCAGATCTTCTGAAGGTAAGAAAACTAAAATATCTTATTGGAATTTGAAATTTCATTTCCGAGTTTGCTCTTACTAACTACTGAACTAATCCATTCACGTCATATTTCCTCGACAGCCAGACATCACTGCACCAGGTGTAGATATTCTAGCGGCTTGGTCAAATGCTGCACCAATGAGCATGGATCCTTTGGACAAAAGAGTAGTGGATTTTAACATACTATCTGGAACATCGATCGCATGCCCTCATGCCACAGGAGCAGCTGCCTATGTCAAGTCATTTCATCCTGACTGGTCTCCTGCTGCTATCAAATCCGCTCTCATGACCACAGGTGGATATCCATTCCGCCACCCAAAAATTGTATACATTCATTTATTTTTCTTAACTACCTTCACAACTTCATTTCTGATGCAGCATCAACATTGGATGCAACATTAGATGGCAATGAAGCTGCAGAATTAGGATATGGTGCAGGGCAGATTAATCCCCTCAAGGCCATCAATCCAGGTCTTGTGTATGACGCGGATGCAAATTCTTATACCAACATGCTATGTAGCCAAGGATACAGTGAAACATCTTTACGCTTACTGACAGGAGAATTTATTAGTTGTTCTTCAAATTTATCTAAAACTGGAGTATGGGAGCTTAACTATCCTTCTATAATGGTTACTAGCAATGCAAGTGAACCCATTTTTGCTAAGGTTCCAAGAACAGTTACAAATGTAGGACCTGCAAAATCTACGTACCAAGCGAAAATAGATGCACCCTTTGGAATGAACGTGACAGTGGAACCAGATACACTCTCTTTTAATTCCTCCAACCAGAAGATGTCATACAATGTGAAAATTGAAAGTCGAGAGGTATCAAATGATAAGGCTTTACTCTCAGGTGCATTGACTTGGAGCTATTGCAATTACAGTGTGCGCAGCCCCATTCTTGTATATTATAAAGTAAAACACTAAGATAATCATGGCCTCCATGGGTACCTCTTCATTAGGCACTACCTCCAAAATTGCGCTACTAAAACCAAAACTAAATTTTCTTGTCGTAATTGCTGGTTCTTGTTTTGCTTCTGGTTTTGCTGTAATGATTTTCACCTTCTAAAAATTGCTGGATATTTGTCACAAACGATTAACATCACCTATTTTGAACATGGTTTTTGTTTACGTGAAAAACAGGTTTTGAAGGGCCCCCAAAATCCTTCACAGAAAATTAGAAAAGAGATAAAACATGAAAGGTCCAGCTAGAAAACACATAGCAACAAATAGAGACAACTGGCAAAAACAAAAAGTCAGTGAGAGATCCAAGAGTAACAAAAGGACAGCACAACGACACCCAAGGGACAACCAAAAGCACAGGTCAACACAACTAAGAAAAGTTCTTAAGGAGCTCCACAACTTCTTTGTCCAGCTGAGCCATAGAGGCAACAACACTCTTGAAATCATCCAGTTCCTTAGCTTGCTGAGCCATCTTCCTTGTATTCACCTAGGTTCTTTTACTAGGTCCAATAGCCACACCTTCAAGGGTCAAATCCTTGTCCTCGGGAATATCAATCGTATTCTTTTCCAACTGGAATTATTTCAGTTCACTGATCAGTACTTTGAAATTAACAACAAAAGCTTTTAGAATTTTGTGACTTTGTTCTCCAATCTTTTTTAGGGTTTCGTCATGACTGTAAACCCTCTTTTCTAGCTCATTAAACCTAGCCTCCACAGCTTTGAATTGGGATCCATAAGCCTGAGTGATAGCCTCCGCATCGCCGATGGCTTTTGTTAAATCCTTCAGATATTCAGGCAAAGAGCTGAGATTACTCGTCCCGACAGCTTCCAGAATGTCCACTTTCTTAGAAGAGTTTGCCTGTTTAGACTTTAGACTTTCAATCTCTAAGTAGATCCATTTTAAACCTTATAAAGCTC
This sequence comes from Cryptomeria japonica, assembly GCF_030272615.1. Lineage (NCBI taxonomy): Eukaryota > Viridiplantae > Streptophyta > Pinopsida > Cupressales > Cupressaceae > Cryptomeria > Cryptomeria japonica. Next base: position 892,917,223 of record NC_081407.1, on the reverse strand, counting down.
CATCACCCCATTCTTCGCAATGTGAAGCATAGCTATGGGAGACTCACTGCTATCTTTATTGAGTTGAAAAAAATCAACATTATTCTCCGGGGTTTCCACATCAACAATTGTGACTCTGTCTTTAGGAGGTAGAGTCTCACCTTCCACCACACTCTTTCCCTCTTTCTCAACACCACAAGACCATCGATTAGGATCCAAAGGAGGGGGAGGGGCCATTGAGGTACCAACCTCCTTCTCCAGGCTGATTTCAGTGATAGCAGGACTGCAATTAGTTTTCTTCTTAGGTGGTGGGGTAGCGTTTTCACTTTCAGTCTCTATACCATTATCATCCTCATCATCTTCTTCAAACCAACTATCCTCCTCCTATACATTTTTCCTATTTCCCTTAACCCCTTTGCCGAAAGTATTTCTGCTAGATCCAGAAGCAATATCTTTATCCTTCCTCTTTTCGGTTCCCTTAGCGAAGGTGTCCATGTCAAAATCACCTTCCAACTTTGTATCAGACCCCTCATCATCACTGTCATTTGAGTTCTCAGACTCCTCTTCCGAGGTTGAAAAATCAGTGATGGAATACTGAACATAAGTGGCCTAAATATGATTATATAAAATAAATATTTACCCGTCATGCATGGACGGATTGCTTTCCAGGTTAGCCCTAAAATCCTTTAAATTAGTATTCAAGGAACAAAATAGGTAGAAAGGAATAGACACCATATCCTTGTGGAAGAAGTGATCCAAGAGAACAAAATGATAGCCATAAACTTGAGAGTATCTACCATCAGGAGTAACATATTGCATCACCCCAAACAAAATCCATCTATATACCTTTTTAATCACCTTCGACAAATAATAGGTCTTGTTGGATTTCACCAATTCAGCCTTCTCAGAGTCTTCCTTTGGGAACCCTTGATGGCTACCTCTGTGAGCTTTCTATCCCTATAGAATTTTCTGCCCTCCATTGGCATCCTAGTAACTTCAGCAATCATACCTTCATCAATTTCCACCTTCCTCCCACCTATAGCAATTCTTCCCTCCTTCCAATTCTTTTGGAATAGCCTGGTAATAGTGGGATTTTTACCAAGAAATTGCTCCATATATCTCATAGTTTTCGTAGCTTCTAGGATAGCCCACACTTTCAGTTTCTTCTCCCATTCATCACAGGTAAGCGGTTCAATCCTCTTCCTATTGCCTCACATTGCAACCACAAAAAAGTTTCTAACACCCTTCACAATGCAGAACAAAACAAAAACAGGGGCCAAAATGTAGAGAACAGAAACCCTCGAAAAATAAATGGACACCGAGAAAGCGTGCAAGGTCTTGTCTGCATTAAACACCAACTCGTCCTTCAAACGCCACTCTTTTTGATTCATTGAAGCAACTTTCATTGATAAGTACATTGTTATAATCACTTATTGCTCCCTCTTTTCCATGCACTCTATCATAAATGAGGATGGCACAGGCATCATTAGGAAGATCCAACTTACCTCTCCAGCAAATCATTTGATCAACACAAACAACCATGTTGGCAACCCAATCAGCCATGGCATTGGTTTCTCTATAATTATGTGAAATAACACACCACTCAAAGGAGTTAATTATCTCCTTGGTAGAAGATATAATATATTTGATAGTCCAAGATTTGGGGGAGAGACCGTTAAGACATCTTATGATGTTATTTGAATCTCCCTCGAGCCAAACTGTTTTATAACCCAAGGTTTTGGCTAGGGTAATAACTCGATAAGCTGCCATGGCTTCGGCTAAGTGGTTGGTTTGAGATCCCATGGGGAGTGCCACTGCCACAATACAATAACTAGCTTCATTTCTTATCACTCCCCCACACCCAGCGAGCCCCGGGTTCGCCTTAGCAGCCCCATTTTTTAACGTGGTTATTATGTTTCTCTAAAGATAATTTAATGGTCTTAGTAAAGAGATGAAATTTATAAAAGGGAGGGTTTTGTCATATCTCACCATCAGTTCCTCTGATTGCACCTTAAATGGATAAAATATTAAAAAAATAATAATAATGAAAAGAAATAAATGGTATGGACACCAGGTGAAGGCAAATAACATCTATCAATGCTAAAAGTATGGAGGAATTTTGTTAGACATAGGGGAGAAAGATTATGGCCAGAGAGAAGATAATAGTCATTAGCCAACCCAGTTGTGCACCTCTGCAGTTAGAACTTCTTGAAAAAATAAGTGCTTTTGAACACGATATTGATGCCCATCAATTTATAAGGAGAGGTGAGGGTGCATAGAGTAGAGTGGAATTTTGTCATATATGGTAATTGGAAATGGAGTCACAGAGGAGAGAAGGGACGCAACTATATTGTCATACATGGGCGGACGGAGAGGTGCCTGTTGAAAGAGACAAAGATCTCTTTGGTTGATATCTTCCAACCTACCCCAATATGGGACAAATACATATTAGGTGACAGGGTGGATTTCAATGCCTGCCTCAAAGGTATCTTCAACATCATCTTCAAAATTGGATACGACAACTCTTTGAAATGTTTTTTGTTCCAATGAAAGGAAAGATTTAAGTTCACAAGTTTATGGTCCTCTCTGCTCCTAAAGGCTTTCTGAAACAGTTTGATTCTGTTTTGACACTAATACATTTGGCCTAAACTTTTGATGGAGGTTTCCAACGGAGAAGGTATATTGTGAACAAATTTGATTTGTTTTTGAAAAATTGCCCGTAGTCGTCGGAATTTCGACGATAATTCAATATATGTTTTCGACAAAGAAGGAATTGGAAATGGCATTTGTTCTTTTTTACAAAAAGTGCCCACGTTCGTTGAAATTCCAATGATAGTAGGCATTACTTTAAAAAAAAAAAAAAAGACCAAGACATTTCAAATCATTTTCACGGCCTCTTCACATTTTCATGTTGCCGCCCCAGTAGCGTACTCCCGCCCAAAGTAAGCATGAACTATGAACCATTTTGACCGATTAATGCCAACTCCAAGCATTCTCAGCTCATGGAATAGGGCTTGCAAAAATGGGAGCAATGTCAGCTCATGCAGGAATAGGGCAGGTGTAAAGCTCTGTCAACATCCTCCAACCTATGCAAAAATGGGAGCAATGTGATTGGCTCATGGAATTGGCAATGCTTCCAAGTATGAATCATATATCATATGAATCGGTATCCTTTTTGTGGAATTTTTTTTTTCAAAAAATAGTTCATATATTTTGTTTTATGCTCCCACATTTTGCAGACATATCTACTAGGGCATTCACAACTACAACATCTAAAAATCTCCCTTAATGTTTCGATTGATGCCTAGACCCTATTCTAAGGTTCCAATCTCGGATGTGTATGAAGAGGGTGTTGGAAATGGTTGTGGATTTCGGTTGTACACCTACCATGTGCATTTTCCTTAAGGTTTCAAAAATATTTTCAACAAATCTACTTTTTGCATATCGTGCATTCCATGAGACGCCATTTTTGTGATGAATTTTAGTAGTTTGAATTCCTTGTTCATGTCTTCATAGTATTGAAAGTTTCTAAAGCATTTTAAAAGGTCTATTTTGTGCAATCCCACTGATCATTGTGTTCGACTAAATACCAATAGGCTTCATTCCCCTTCTTTAATTCATTCATTAGTATCGGTCACCCATCTATTTTGCACCTGCAGATAGTGATGTTTCTGATTCTTCATTGGCTTGGGCGTAGGTGTCAATCTCTATCAACATCCCCCAACCTCTATGAAAATCGGAGCTTTGAAATGGCACGCCGACTGTTTGACAATTTGCCTCACAGAAATTGGAATTTTTTGAACAAGGCATGAACATCTATCATAGGATAAATAATAGAGGAGTTTTGTTACATGTTGTAGCTGCAATTGCCAGGGTACATGTTTTAAAGATGTTTTATATGATAGAATAAACATTCCAATGGCTATTTATTTTTTAAAATTTGGATATCGTATTCCCAACTGATGTCTATTTTCATGAAACTATTCCTTTAGGCAAGCAAGAAAAGCCTATAAAAACTACACAAGGCTTAAACCATTATTCATAGCCCCTAGAAAATCTCTTCATTACCAAAAAAACCTATTCATACTTGAAAACATTATTCACACCTAAAACATTGTCCATGCCTAAGACATTAATCACAACATCAAATAATATTCATAGTGTAAATAAACATTATTCATGTTTAAACAATTGTTCATAGATTCATTTAACCTCAAAAATTACTCTAGAAGCTCTAGTCCAAATTTGTTGTTCTCTATACGAATTATGGGGTTTGAAATCTATTTAGTATGATTGTGTAATATCCCTTGTCCAATGATGACTGAAAAACAAAGAATAGTCGCTGTCAAATCTACAAGAGTCCTAAAAAAATGGGCGTATGATGATGCAACCTCAAATTCCTCTTATTTCATATCTAAATCAAACAAATGCCTCATTGACATTCATAAATACATGTTATAGGAAGCTAATGTAAATTTACATGGACTGTCACAATAATGAATCAAAATCAGACTTCAATAGATTATTGACATTTCATCAAACATGTCATGCAACCTCTAAAAACATATTACACCTACAAGCCCATTCAAATCTTATTATAAACTAGTTCCAATGCAATCATAGGATCTTTACATAGGCTGACTACCAAGAGATATGCTACTGATTTTTTCAAGACATTAGACAGTCACTAATTGAAGCATATATCTCAAAATTACAATGAAAGAAGAGGTCTGAAGAACCCGATTAAGCTATGCCTAAGTCTGGCAATGTAAACACCAACATTACTCATCCAAAATAAAGTCATGTATTTAATAGTCACAAGGCTAGGCATAATTTTTGCAGTCAACCTCATTAGAAAGTTCATGGGATCTCCAAAAGTTTCTCATTGGCAAGAAGGAAAAAGAATTTTGAAATATGTTAGTGGGGCAAAGAACAATGGAATACTCTACTCAGAGACAAGTTCTTTCAAACTAATAGGATACACTAATAGTAATAGTGCCGAGTATAGATGATAAGAAGAGCACTTCAAACTATATTTTTCATTTTGGATAAGGTGTAGAATCATAAAATTTAAAGAAACAATCAATTGTCACTTTTTCATCTACTGGAACAGAATATATAGCAACCATAGGGGCTGCATGTCAAACAATATGTATGATAAGAACATTAAAAGACTTGAAGAATGAACAACATGAAGCAAAACAGATATATTGTGACAACAACTCAGCTATAGCATTGTTGAAGAATCCATCTTTTCACAAAAGAAGCAAGCATATAGACACAAAGTGTCATTTCAATAGAGAGTTGATCAACCATGGACAGATCTACTTGGAACATTGCAAGTTAGAAGAATAATTTGGAGATATATTCACCAAACCATTGAGAAAGGAAATTTTTGTGCATCAACGAAACAATTTGAAAATCATGGATCATAGTTGTGATTAAGGGAGAGTATTGAAATTAATCCCCAACCACCCCATCTATTTCTATGCAGTCTTTTTTTCTCCTCCTACTATCCTCTCATTCTCTCATTCAACTTACAGTGTCCATCCGGTTTGTCAACACCACATGAAAATTTGAGAAGCAAAAACTTCAGATTGTAATCTTTTTTAGATCTACATATAGTGAATGTAGGATAGAGAATCAAATTCAATTAAATACTTAGTATTTTATTTCCTCTTTTTGTTAAGGATATACAATAAGGTAAGTACTCTTTATGTATGTAAGAAATAGTGTGAAAAGAAATAGGTAGACGAGTTTGGATTTTTTTTTTTGCTACAACAGTAGAGGCAGTTTTATGTATGAATGCATGAGAAAAATAGCGGCAGGAAAAAGATATGACTAAAGCAAAAAACAAGATAGTTTGAAATGGGTTATTTATCAAATGAGTGAACAACAACTACTTTCATGGAGTCAAACTTTTTGTTTGTGTTAAAATGTATATGAATGCATAATGCTTTGAATGCATTTTTGTTTGAAGGGGAGAAGAACAGAGTATTGCAGATAATAGTAAGAAATGCCAAAACAGAAATAGAAAACAGTAAGAAATTTGAGAGAAAAAGAAAACATTTATATTAATGCCATTTCCAAATAGAGTTGCCAATTCTCTGTTTCAATCATACATTAAAATAGTTTTTATGCCATATACAGAAAGTAGAGTACTACCACTTCATTCTCTTTCAAAAACTGAGAATTACAAAACAAAGATCTCCAAATAGCTACGAGAGAAGATTCTAGAATAAGCGCCAAAAACGAATAATCTAGATGCATAAAAAATAGAGTAGAAAAAGGTAGGAGTAGAAGGAGTGAATGTGGTGGTTGGAGTAGATATGCTATGAAGGCAGGGGAGATTAAACATGCACAATTGGCAGTCTACGTATGCCAACACCCCCCCTTAATCTTCGCTGCCATGTACATCTACAATACCAATTCCTTCTTGGAGATATTCAAAAACATTTTTTGCAAGCGACTTTGTGAAAATGTTTGCTAGTTGTTCGTTGGACTTGCAAAACTCAAGACATATGTCACCATTGTTCACCAATTCTCGAATAAAATGATATCTTGTATCAATATACTTGCTCCATTTATGGAAGACATGATTTTTTGATAAAGTAATTGATGAATTGTTATCACAATAAATATTTGTAGGTTCTTCTTGTGGATGTCGCAAGTTTGAAAGTACTCTTCTCATCCATACTACTTGGCAAGTTGTTGATGTGGTTGCAACATATTCCACTTCAACTGATGAGAGTGTCACAATTGGTTGTTTCTTTGATTCCCAAGAGATAGCACCCAATCCTAGATGAAATATATACCTTGAAGTGCTTTTTCTATCATCCATGCTACCTCCCCAATCACTATCTATATATATCAAATCAGTTTGTGATCATCTAAAGGTGTATACAAAATTCCAACGTTCTTTGTTACAACTATGTACCTTAAAATTATTTTTCCATCTTTCCAATGTGATTCCTTTGGTTTATCCATGTATCTAGAAATGAGACTAACCCCATACATGATATTTGGTCATGTGGTGGTTAGATACATGAGGCTGCCAACTAATCTTTTGAATAAGCTTGCATCAACACTTTGACTTTTGTCATCCTTGCTAAGTTTTAAACCCAATGCAACTGATGTAGGGGCTGGATTCACATTTGCCATCTTAAATCTCTTTAACAAATCATTAGCATACTTGCTTTCACATATAAAAATG